>NW_026695328.1:526295-568949 GCF_029851405.1 Lichtheimia ornata
ATAGAGAAATGCGTACCTGCTGTCGCTGCGAACGAACACCTTACCCTTGGCAGGGTAGATCTTGTAACCGGAGAACGAGCAAATCTCGAGTCTGGAAGATGATGTTAGATGAGAATGGTGAATGGATGAATGGATGGATGGATGGATGTATTACTTCATGGTCAATGGATGGAAAGGAGGAACTCACTATGGATGGATACGCCTACCAAATTTAGGATGTCTCCTCCTCCACAACCCACCCACCCATCCCACTTCCACTCCACCTCGCGGGGAATCAATCGTCCTTCCTTCCTACTATTATCATTCATGCACACACGCACATACAAGACATTGCTTGTTCATTAGTAAACAACCACCCCCCATACAAAAGAAGAATGCTATCAAACTTGTGATGCTACTACTATGATGGCGAATCATGAAACCAATACAACCCACCCTTGATATCCCTTGCAGCAGCCATCTTATGCAGGAACTTGTTTGTGTCAAACAAAAGCAAATAACAGGCTCACACAGCAGCAGCAGCAGCAGCAGCAGCACCGGCAGCAGTAGACCTTTTTACAATATCCCAATTCGACCTTGTTATATGATGCCCTTGACCTTTGTGTGTCCATAGAACAAAAGTCAGTGTAACAACATGAGTTGAAAAACCAATCAAAGATAGCCTTTACTTCTAAAGTTAATAAATAATTTCGAATCATGATAAGCTCAAACACCAACAAGGAGTGTAATGAGCGGTTCGGTGTACGGGAAGCGTTCCGACTTGTTTGCATAACGCCCTGGGTACACTTGCTGTGGGTCACAACCAATGTCAAAAGACCGAATGGCAGCGTGTCACGTTAAAGCGATCAGATGGGTATAACAAGCTCGATAGGGTTTCCTCTCCTTCCTTTTGTTACCATCTTTCTCTCCCTTTCCTATTCCTCTCTCTTTTTTCTCTCGCTCCTTGCTTATGTCGAGCATTGACGAGATTGGCTACCCACCTCAAAGGATATCCACACCAGATTCCAAGCCCACTCGGTACGTACAAGTGAAAGGGCCAACCAAATCACCGCCGCCGTTATTGATGCCAAAACCTGTCCATGCCGTGGCTCCCACCCAGAAATTAGTTCAACAACAACAAAAACAAACAAGCTCTACCACCACCACATCTTCTACAACTGTCACCGCCACACGTACAACATCCATTCTTGTCAAGAAGAAACCATCATTAGCTAACATGAATAACCATCACCAACAACAACAACAACAACAGCAACAAGATCATCATCAGCAACATCAGCCACAACAACAGCAACAGCAGCAGCCGTCTTCTTCAATGCCACCTGTTGTATCATCCTCCTCAGCACCTACAACTTCTCAAGTACAAAAGCCCATCACTGTATCAGAATCACATCCTCCATCTGCTCCCACAACATCTGTTGTCAATGCGGGTAAACAACCTGTTGGAGGAAATAAGGTTACTTTTGAAGCTGGTGTTGCCAACCCTCACCACCACCATCACCAACATGATTCATCATCATCCGCTGCTGCCATGCCAAGCAACAACAATGCTAATGCCACCGCTGCCAATATACTCAGCAACAAGTTTTCAGCCGAGTACCAAGCCATTATACAGCAAAATGAAATGCTACGCCATCAAGTGCAAATGCTTACAAGGGAAAAGATGGAAATGGAACGTGAACGTCATGTGGTAGTGGATAGGTTAGAGCAACTTGAAAGGGAGATGCGGAAACATTGTCGTATTGCAGCTGCTCGTATGCGTAATCAACAACAACAACCACAACCTGATATGATGGATGATCCCATGGATGAATCAACAGGTGGTGCTAGCACCCAACAATCTGCCAACATTAACATGACCCATTCTCGTTCTGATCCAACTACTTTACTTTCACCACGTCGACGTCGTTCAACACCTTCCAATTCTCGTAATTCAACAAGTCGCCAACGTCATCAGCATCATGCTAGAAGTAAAAGTGTCCCTCGAGATGACGCGTATTGGCGAGTTGGACCAGGTGGCGGTGGTGGTATAAGAGGAAACAATCGAGCTCGCTATATGGATGACTATTACGAAGATAGTGCTGCCAGCTATGATTATTATTCACAACAAGATGATGAGGATGAGAGTGAAATTGAAGGTTGGCCTGAAGATGAAGAGGACGATGAGGATGAGGAGGATGAAGAGGATTATCGTAGACCAAGGCTTTTTCATCATCATCATCATCCACCAAGACGTCGTCGTTCATTGTCATCTGCTCGTGTACCACCACCACCGCCACCAATGATCCCACGACCTAATGCTGCAGCTGCAGCTGCTGCCGGTATACCACCCATGGTACCACCTCATCCAAGGTATCCTCCCATGATGGGTCCTCCACCACCTCCTCCAATGTCTATGGCTGGTTCATTAGGTCGTAATCCAAATCGTAGATCAGTAAGACAACGAAGATCAGGGTCACTTGGTTATTCTTCAGCACCACGTTGGCGTGGCGGTAACACTTATGGAGCTCCACCACCACCACCACCAGAAGATGAATACATGTGGGATCAATACGAAGACGATTATAATGATTACCCACCTCCATCAAGATATAGTAGGCGATCAGCTGGTCGATCGCGTTATTATGGATAGGATAATACAAATTATAAAGTTTTTGCTATTCGGACTGGATTCTTGTTGTGTGTAGAGGACATGTATCACATGCGCTATTTATTGTATAAAAGAGATCAATGGGATGGGATGAGCCCACCACGCATATCACAGCCATTTTATGACCTTTTCTTTATGATCATTGTTGTTTCTATTGTCCCCAATGCATGATTAGAAAGAATAACGCGCTTCTCACGTGTGAAAAGACATATAAACATTGTCGATCTGAGCATCAGGCTCGCATTCCCTTTTTTGGCACCCACACACAAGCATGCGGATGATCCCGTTTCTTGATTGTATGTACATGTACGTGATGTCCACGTTACATCCGACAATGGAATTTTAGACAGCAATTCTGTTGACGCGGTTCCAGACCAGCATTGTACAAAGATAAGGACCGTGCCCCACTTATGACAACCACCTGACCCTCATCACCAGGTCACATGTAACATCCGGTCCGATTGGACAATGAAGATAATTGATTGTTATTGTATCGATGAAGGTGATTGTAACAAAGAATGAACCATCAAGGGATGCATGTTGATGATGAAAGGCTTTTACACAAAGGGTATGATCACCACAATAACCTCCATGGTATCCAAAGATCGCACATGCTGAAAATGTACGTAGTGCAAACAATCACACCAAAACACGTCATCGGCAAATATGCAAGGAAAGCCGACCACAGCACCCGAATCCAATAGCATGGTGTTGGTGCGTACACAGTAATTGTCAGATGATCTTGGTCATACGTATGACATTTGCCACACATGTGAACAGAGACATTGGATTACAGTATGTACGTTGCCACTATGTATTATGCATGCGTTCAATTTTGGATAATAGGAACAGCAACGCGTGTAGTAGTAGTAATTTCCCGGTGCTCATATGTAAATCCTGCAATACAAATGAAATCCATCAAGTCATTGATGCATACAGGAAGTGGGTGAAAGTGAAAGGCTGAAGATTGACTAAAGAAGGAGATTTATTGAATATCAGCTATTACTAGTCCTAATTGCTTTATTCAATGATCAAAAATGTGCGATCATTTATACTGCTATGTAGGATAGGGAAGGAATGAGAAACGTCTGCTTCTTGAAGTGCTATCGTTGCCTGAACGCTTCTTTCTTGATAAATGATGGGATTTGAAACAAGCTGGTCCTAGTCAATGCGTGTGGGCTACGATGATGGTGCGATTTATTGTTATGTATGTACGTGATGTCAACTATGATGTGGGAGCATGGTAAAGCTTAGCAGTAGAAAATCTTGAGGACAACTCCGAGACTTGAAAAATACCCCTTCTCTTTGTCTCCTTGGACCCATACACCACCGTGCATTCGCGCCATGCGTCAAGGCATGTATCATGAGAGTAACTTTGTTGACATTGACAAGCGCTTGGTATCAAAATAGTAACTGTGTTCATAGATAGGAAGTGGGTGCAAGTGTTGTAGGGTGGTCTTCTTGTTGGTTGTTATGCCGCTCTGCGTTTGGCGCAACAGGTACATTCGACGCCCCAATGTAGCAGAGGAGCTTGTTCCATTGACGCGCGTATAGACAGCAACATTAGATCGCAAAGACGTTGGCTCATTTGGCTTTTGTTTTGGCTCGACGTCACTACACCATGGTTCTCGCCTTCAAGTAACCCAACAACATAGATCATTGTGCATGAAAAAGGCAAGTGCAGTGAACAACGACAATGAAAAAGGCGTTCAAGTAATAATGAATGGTGTCATTATGGAATATAGTGCGACTTTGGGTATCATCTCTCCTTTGCTTCGACTCCCTATGGCCATTTGACGCCATCAGCCCCACAATGCACGCCCTTCTCGTGATATTTTGGTGGTTATCCTTTGAGGATTGGAATGATGGCGGATAATTCTTTCTTTGTTTGAAAGGACGAATGAGAACAACTATGGGCCTGGACAGCTATGGAAGCGACGTTTTTGGATCGAACTGGGCCTTGCATGAATCGTGGAGTACTTTCTCAAAGAGATCCGGCCCGGCGTAGCCTGCACATTTCTTTGGTGCCACCTCCAAAGCGTATACGACTCAAGGAAGGTGCTCGTCCCGTCAAGGTAGCCCCGTACAGTTTACCTGCGGGCACATGGTGGTATACAGCACGACGTTTGATGAGCACATACAACAATTGGACGTCTTCCACGACGAGAACGATTATGATGGGGGATTGAGGATGATTGCAACAATCACGATGCATATCACCAAGATTGTCAATAATGTGCCCAATGCTGAGACAGTAGCCGCAACTCAACTTCTTGTCACCGTCTTGGTTTTCGGCAATCCTTCTCACCTTGGCTTATTGTGGGAACAGCACTCTTCAAGTTTGTGTGGCGATTACCAATGGCATTACATTGGAAATGAAATGGATGTTGATATCGATCGTTGCGTTGCTGAGGCTCTCAAGGATATCCAACGCTTGCTTGAACAACACAACGAGGCCCTTGAGAGCTTCCATGGTATGCCTTCGTTACCTGACTCCTCCATTTTCATGCAACAACTTCCTATCCAACGTCAAGTAGACGACTCATCAACATCCACTGGTCGTGTCACACATCAAGATTCTGAAGATCGGGTTGCTGCATTAAATATACAGCAACGTACGCCAAAATAATTTCCGTCGTCGTGCTGCAGCTCATCCTGTAAGTACACAATACTGATTAATGGCTCTCTTCAGATAGTGATTAATATGACTTTTTGCAATAGGAACTTGAAGAAGCACTCATGCTCTTTATACAAACAGCCGAGCAAAACAACATCCCCCTCGATTGGCATCGGATCAAGGTGGCAGCTGCCCGATATGCCGATATCCTCAAAATCCCTGAAGAAGACCGAATCAAGTTCTCTACCGGGCGGCAATGCCGATTCCAAGAGCGATTCGATTTGCAATTGAATCGTATCCATGGTGAGCGTGGTGATGTGGATATGGATGCTGTACAAGGTCGTCTTCTCGTTATCGTCCTTGTGATGTATACAACCTCGATGAGACCGCACTTTTTTTACCGCAATTCGCCAACCACAACCATTTCCAACAGACCAATCTTAGACTTCAAGAAGGACAAGAGACGTCTCACTGTTGGTGTGTGTGTCAACGCTGATGGTAGTGATATGCGTGAGCCAATTATCATGGGACATGCTGCCAACCCAAAATGCTTCAACAAAGAGTGTCGTAAGTATCGTGGTCCTAGTATTCACCATGCTTATCATGTTTAACTCAATATACATTTGACTCATATGTAGACATCTCCCTTGGTTTCCCTCACTACCATCACAACCGCACGGCCTGGATGACGAGGGACATCTTTCGTAAACGACAACACGATGAGTTTCGAGAATCGCAAGATCCTGCTTCTGGTTGACAACTTCTCTGGCCACAAGCTGAAGAATTATGAACCCAAAAACATCGAGATCGAGTTCCTCCCACCCAACACCACCCGCCCGTCTATCTGATGCGAATGGGAACCGAGTGGACTACAATTGTTCGGCGCCACCTTTGCAGGCAGGAGAAAAGGACCCCTACAGGCTTGTATTCAACTACAAACCTATCAATGCAGCCACTGTGGATTCGGGGTATCCATTCGTACTTTCAAGGCCCACTACAGGTGAGTTCGCTTTATTTGACTACAACCACTTGCTTACATTATTTTCTATCTGCTTACAGAAACATCCAATTCGAACGTGCATACATGCATATCAGTCTCCGGGCACGCAACATCAACATCAATACCAACGTTTCGGTGTCGATCAAAAGACCGCCATGGTTTGCATAAACAGGGCACTCAGCAGCTCGCTCCCTCTTCCTCCCATTCTCAATTGTTGCCCCATTCAAGTATACAACTACCACCCTACGAACGATTGTCCTGCTTCAACCCATCATGTCAATCCTACAACACTCTTGATCCGAATGTCTTTGACTGAATGGCAATCCCATGGCGCGTACACAGCCTTCTTGTCACTCTTCTACAACACACGCGTTTCTTGATACAACACACTCTCTTGCACATTCCTCTACCACAGCCAAACGTAACAGCATCCAATCCAGCAGTTGCTATTCGCTCCATTGTCTCAAACAACGTTCACAACCTTGTCACTCTACTACAACACACGCTCTTGCACATTCCTCTACCACAGCCAAACGTAACAGCATCCAATCCAGCAGTTGCTATTCGCTCCATTGTCTCAAACAACGTTCACAATCTTGTCACTCTACTACAACACACCTCTTGCACCCTCCTCTGCCACCAAGCAAGGTCTTATCACATTGCCTCAAGTTACTTGCAGCAACTTGCTTTGGAAAATACGGATTCCAATGGATGGGGTGCCATATCAGCTATCAAGTACACGGCAATACAAGCAATCTTCACCTGGTTGAGCTGCAATGGAAAATGACCAAGAAGAGATAGACCGACAGAGGGTGGAAAAGGAAGCATGTCTGCAGCAATATTGGTGATGATGGATGGATGGAATCAAGTGCAGGTGATGAGAGATCCTGGAATGTTGCTTTGGTTACTTGGCGCGTCGTCCGCAAGAACGACCACATGGATACGGTTGAGGATGATGGTGGATTGGATGGAATTGCTTAGATCTTTGACGAAAGGTGTTGTTCAGCCACGGATGATGTTGGCGTACTCGATTCGATGTATGCAGCAGCTATTTTGCAATCATGAATGAAGGATGATTATGACGGCAGCAACCATGAATACAATGACACAATGACCCCTGTTGTCTCTATGTGAACCACCCCGTTTCTCACTCAATTCTCAATGCTTCCCCTCTACCATATTTACTTGATAGTCATCTTCATATGCTATTCTTCGACGTTATCATTGAATGAAAATGGGATTCAACGTAATGTTTGGGGTATCATACTATCAGGTCATATGTGCAAGATGTGAATCACTTGGCGGGTTTCTGGATTAAAAGGGGGAACCTGAAAGAGAGATTGGTGGATCATTTACATCATTGGGTCGAGATGCTTTTGTTTTGTCACAGCACTGTTACATTCACCAAAACCTCCTAGTTCACAGCCGATAGTTGAAAGATAGTGAGGGTCCCAGAATGCTTGTATTGCAAGGATTCGAGTGTGATGCTTCCCAACAAAGTGTTCTTTATAGAAGCTTGATACAATGCGGCGCCAGTACATGAACACACCATGCTTGCCTATTTCATAACGCTATCGTATTCAACCTTGTATAAGAACGAACCATTCTATCCAGGGCATATTATAGCCGGACATTACTATGGGTATAGGGGAAATGATGCATTATGCACTCTCCACCAATAGGATCAACCCTTCAAGTCGCGTCCCCTTGAGGCTTTGTGACACAAACAAGTGCTTCTGCATCTTTGACTCTATCAGGATTTAGTCACTTTACAATGAACATTGTGAAGTAGGTGGACCCTGGCAGAGCAAAAGATGCAGAGGGTCGTGTTTGTGTTACTGGGTTAAAAAGTCCGGACCTCAGGGACGATGCATGACAGGTACGCAACCCTCACTTTTATGTCATACATTGCCAGCTAATAGCCACTTTTGCGCATTCCCAACTTTTGTGCATTCTATTGTAGGTGGACGATGCTCCTGCTCCAGACATTCATTTCCATGATTAAAGTAGGTTGATCCGAGCTGATTTGGTTGAGTTACGCTCACACAAGGTTACATCGGTTGAGCTACATCGAGCGTGCTTTATGTCCAGAGTGATGTAATCTCTCTTTGACCGCAGCTCAGTCAAATCAGCTCGAATCAACCTACTTTAATCATGGAAATGAATGTCTAGAGCAGGGGCATCGTTCCCATGCAGTAGATCTCGCAACAATGATGATTGGATAAAAGTGGCCGTTAGCTAGCAATACATGCCTGTTCCTAGATGATCCATAAAGTAATTATACATTGACCCTTCCATTCATGCAAACGTAGCTGTGTTACACAACACGACGCTCTGCATCTTTTGCTCTGCCAGGGTCCACCTACTTGACAATGAACAAAGACCACTCTTCATATAGCATCACGCTTACAAACATAAAGGTGACTGTATCTCCAAACTTTACAATGAAACGTGGGGTTTTGAATAGAGCAATGTGCTCGGCTTGGCCAACAGCACCTTGTGTGAAAGTTTCGCGTTCAATGTCGCAAACAGCTCAAAAAATATTTTTTGGTCGTCGTCGTCGAAGAGGTCGACCGCCGGATCCAGTTTGGCTGGTGGCGACATTGCGAAGTCTGGGATTGCCCACGATGAACTTCATACTTTGACACAAGATTCCTTTGACCCCGACGAGCACGTTGATCTATTAAAGAGCCCACGTTTGATTGTAAAGTTTGGAGACACAGGCACCTTTATGCTTGTAAGCGTGATGCTATATGAGAAGTTGTCTTTGTTTAATGTAAAGTACTATGGCTATAATAGAGCAAAAGATGCAGAGGGCGTGTTTGCGTAACTTGAGTCATTCAGCACAGGCGATGCATGATTCTTGTACACTATTTAGGAACAGTTCAAAATGCCAGCTAATAACCTTAGTCCTCCCATTCACCTTTGTTACCCGATCCAATGCATACAAACGATTGTCCTGCTCCAGCCCAGCATGCCCATCATTCAACTTTCTTGATCCGATGAGATTTGACTGAAAAATGCTCAAACACAGAAACATCATCCAATATCAGAAGAATCAAATTGGTAAGTTATTTGTAAACTGCCACTTGATAGCCCATTCCTCCCAATCATCTTTGTTGCCCAACCCAATGCATATGAACGATTGTCCTGCTCCAGCCCATCATCCCATCCTTCAACTTTCTTGATCCGAGGGGATTTGGGTGAGTTACGCTCAAACACAAAACATCATCCATTGTCACAAAAAATCATTTTGCAAAGTTATTTGTAAACTGATACTTGATAGACCATTCCTCCCATTCACTTTTGTTGCCCAACCCAATGCATGTAAACGATTCCCCTGCTCCAACCCAGCATCTCCATCCTTCAACTTCCTTGATCCGAGGGGATTTGATTGAGCAATGCACACACAAAGAAACATAATCCAACACAAAGAAGTCTACTAATTTCCAGCTCTTCCGCTCCCCACTTCTTGTCTCTTCCTCCCATTCTCAATTGCTCGTCCATTAAATTGCTGCCACCATCTCTAAACGATTGTCCTGCTTCAGCTCATCATGTCAAGCCTACGATTGTCTTGATCCCAACGACTTCGACTGAATGGCACGTTCATGGCGTGTGCACCCCTCCTTACAACACCCGCGTTCCTTGACACTTCACCTTCTCTTGTGCAATCCTCGACGACAATCAAACGTAACAGCGTTCATCCAGCAGTTTCAAACAGCAAGGTCGTTACTTCATTGTCTCAAACAGTTCACAACCTTGTCACTTTGCTACAACACACGCTCTTGCACACTCCTTTTCCCGATCAAACGTAATAGCAGTCGCTGTTAACAAGGTCTTGTCTTTGTCTCAGACGACGTTCTCTACTTGCAGTCTTTTTTACGTGAACAGCAGACAGCCGTTATTGAGAAGCAGCTTTGTTTACGTGTAGCAACTTGCCTTGATACATATGGAATCGAATGGATGATGCCGTATCAGCTATCAACTATGCTGCGCCATACGAGCATTCTTCTCTTGATTGAGCTGCGATAGACAATGACTAAGGAAGTGGTTGGCCAACAGCGGATGAGAAAGGAAGTATGTCAGCAAACGATTCTTTCTATCAACATGTTGGACTTGCAATGGTTATGAATGGATGGATGGATGCAGCCAAGCACTGTGATAGGTGACACTGAAATGTCGCTAGCAGGAAGGATGATGATGGATTGGATGGCATGGATCAGAAAGCTTCGATATTTGACGAAAGGCGGTTTGCTGCCATGGATGATATTGGGATATCGGAATCAAGGCACGCACAACAATTAGTTTGCAATCATGATTGAAGATGCTTATGACGGCGGCAACCAAGGGATACAATGATACAAGGACACCCGCTGATTCTATGTGATCGACTTGGTTGGTTTGTGGAATGAAAGGGAGGAAGGATTTTCGAAGGTGGAGAACGAGATTGGATCATCTACATCATTGTATCGAGATACCTTGTTCCTTTGTCACATTACATTTGTTGAAGCTTCCTTGTTCGTACGCTGATAGACGATAGGCAGTGGCATTTCTCAGCGGGCTGTATAGGTTTAAATAGACGCGTTTGTTTTCAAAGACAATAAACCCATAGTAATGGTACCCAATAATAGTCCCTCGCACTTGATCGTAAAGTTGAGAGATATTGACGTCTTTATTTCTACTAAGCTTCAATCGTGATGCTATATGAAAGATGTCTTTGTTCATTGTGAAGCAGCTAAAGATGCAGAACGACGACTTGTTTGTGCAGCTTAACAAGAATGTCGAATCTCTTTTGTCGATGCCATCTTGATAGGCGTATCCAGATATATGAATGCTCTGTATTAGCATTTGAGTATTGAAGGCGTGGTGTATCCTTTTGACCCAACATAGTTTGTTAAACAGTGATGGATCAACATGCACGTATATAGAAGGTGCAGTGGTACATGGCGTCGCTGTTGTTAGCTGCACGTCACTCCGCATGGGCGTCGGCATGATAGCTTCGTGCCACAATAGGAGGTGTCAGTTTGCATGATTGTCATTGACAACACAATTTTACTTCCCCTTCTACTTGCCCACATGTACAAGAAAGAACGGCGTCTTTAGGCAGAGATTAGCCTGTAAAACGCGCGACGCGAAACGCGCTGAGTATAAAAGGAAATTGGACGAAAAAGCGCGAAAAAAGCACGTAAAAAAACCACGCTGGGATTGAAAAAATTTGCGCGTTTGAAAGAGCGCTCTTTTTCTTATAAAACAGAGCCCTTTTCCTCTGAGGCGCAGTATCCTCCTTTCTCTTGCCCGGTAAGTTTTCTATTGTTCATTCATCTCTTGGCACTATGTACTCATGTAAGTTTGTTATAGAACAAGTTGATTGGAGTGGCCTGCACAGGGGGTTTTTTTCCTCAGCCTTTGCCGTGTAACAAAGCGAGGTTTTTTCCCCCTTCTTCGTTACCCCTCCGCCTGAAAGTATTCATGTTGCGCTGGTCGTGTTCATGGATGCTCTTGGGTCGTAGCATGACTTGATGTTATCCGCTAAGCGTGTTCTGGTCATTGTTGCAGGAGTGGAGTATGTATATGCCTTGCTCCTTGTGAGGTTGGCATGAGAGTTCCTTTACCTCGCAGTTGACAGGGTGTAAGGTTGCGCTAGCGCAACAGACGTGAAGCGGTTCCCCTTCTGCAATGAGGAAAGATGAGGCGTCGTCTGTTGGAGTGTTGCGTTATACCAGCAGTTCTGACCGCCGACCAAAATATGAAAATGATAATAGTAGTATTAGGAGTCCCCCTTTCCCATATACGTAGTAATAGTAATAGATCACCCACTTGCCCTTGTTTACTGTAATGGAGATAACATCCTCTTGTATGCTAATAAATCAAATCCCTCATTTGTTCTTATTACAATGTATACGTTTATTGTTATCGTTGAATGCATGTATCACGATAATCTATGTCTATCTTGGTGACCTATGGAAAGGCATTGTGTATGGTATCATGGCAACCAATAAAGAAGTTGAAGGGAACAGGTGTTAACGATCCTGTTGACACGATGAGCAAACGAGCATCCAACCTCACCACACCTCTCGGACAAGAATGCTGACGTGCTTCTCAAGGACACAAGAACAAGAAAAGTGAGGAATGGGAGTACACAATCAAGGTTGCAAGGATCTTACTGACATGGAGGAGGCACCGATCAGCAACACCTTTGGCCGTGGAAGCTCGTGAATGTTGTCAAACGATGTAGTGATACAGGACTGCTGGTTGTGTAAGCGGTTTGCGTCTCAAATCCCATTTGCTGCCATACAAACAGGCTTTTTCCTTCTCCGTTTCGTTACTCGCCATGACGATTGAAGACGAGCCAGCCTACATTTTACCATCGGTGAAGGTGCCTTTATCTGACAGCTATACTTACGCAAGTCCAGTGCCTCAATCGCTGATCGATTCAAAAGAGCCATGTGTTTTGGGCGTTGACGAAGCTGGTCGCGGTCCCTGTTTGGGTAGGTTGACATTCTTTGACGCGTACATCCTATCAGCTTATTGACATGGTACCTTATTCATGTAGGCCCCATGGTGTATGCTGTATGCTATTATCCCTTATCACGACATGAAGAATTCAAAGAGCTTGGGTTTGATGGTATGCAAGATGATGATGATGGTGGTGGTGAAGGTCCATGGGAGAGGATGTTGGTGGCTGATGTATGATTTGATGATATCTAGATTCGAAAAAGCTGACAGAAGAACGACGTGTCAACCTCGCTCAAGTGATTGAAAGGAATTTGGATTGGGTTGGTTGGGCAGTTCAAGTCATTTCCCCTCGCGATATCTCTTGCAACATGTATTGCCGGTATGATCACGTGGTTCTTTTTGGATAAAAGGAAACAAGCCAACATGGTTGATTGATAGGCCGCCTTACAACTTGAATGAAATGGCACATGATGCGACGATGCATTTGATCCGACAAGTATTGAACTCGCAAGTGCAAGTGAACGAGGTAAAAAAAGAACGTGTTTGGGAAGAAAAGCGAGTAACTCAAACGAGATACACAACCCTGTTGCACGTAGATCTATGTTGATCCTGTAGGTCCGTCACAGTCGTACAAGGCCAAACTATCTCGATATTTCCCCGGCATTCAATTCACTATTGAACCTCGTGCTGATTCGCTTTACCCATCAGTAAGTGCGGCAAGTATTTGTGCCAAGGTAACACGTGATCAGATCCTGGAGCACTGGATATGGACCGAGTCAGATCTTGAGGGCAAGGTTTCAAAATCCTTTGGATCGGGTTATCCTTCAGGTATTAAAAATCGATGTCATGCAGCGAACCCAGCCTAACTTTAATGATGCTACTACTAGATCCCAATACGGTCAAGTGGCTCGATGAAAATGAAGATCCATTTTTCGGCTTCCCTAGTTTGATACGATTCAGCTGGAAAACGATCTCTAACCGTATGGATGAGACTAGCGTGGTTGAATGGTACGTCGTTTGAAGCCTTTGTCAAGTGTAACGCTAAATTGACTTGTGTATCCAGGTCGGAAGATGAAGATGAAGATGAGAAGCAGAAAAGGAAACGTAAACGAGGTGGCCAGCAAAGCACGCCCTCACCGCCACCACCAAAGCCTGTATACCAACGTAGTAGAATCAACCAATCCTTCAGCCTAGAAGCCGTCCAAACCTTGTGAAAAGACCTTGATGTTGGAATTCTCGCCCCATTTTCCCATTCCTTTCCCCTTGTCATACAAGCAAACTTTATAACTTTGTATATACAGTTTTTCATGCCATCTGTCAATAAGTTTTCGTCTTTGTGCAACCCATGACAACGTGCCACATAACAATAATGTTATCCTTTAGCGGGTGATTCAAGAATAAAAATTGACCAACCATTTATATTGTATTGTGCAAGAAAAGAGATACACAACACACATCACTGGCAACACATACCTATGTATCAGCACGTTCACATTACTACAGCAATCGATCATGCTTTAAACCTAGCCACCTTACACAGGCTCAATAGGCACAAGGCTTTATTTTTTTTTTTTGCTTCATTGAGCTATATAAGCCGACAACGTGTTGCATTTTTTGCGTTTTTGTTTTTATCCCTTCCCCCATCACACCACCGCTTCTTCATTGGCACTACGCTGTACTCTTTTCTTTTTCGTGTACACGTCCTATCCAATTGTCGCCCTCATCATTTTGTTAATGGATGGCAAAAAGAACATCACCAAACTGAAACGCCAATTCAAGCGTTTGATGAAGAATCCATTTCATCGACGTCGACGACGTAAAGGCAAAGAACCAGCAGTAGAAAAAGCGTCATCGTCATCATCGTCATCAACGTCGTCCTATTCGAATCAACAACAACAGCAATCGACATCATCACGTCCTCGTCGAATTGCTACCCGGATTCTCGGATTACACAATAAACTTTGGCGTCGTCAACAAACCGTGGCAGTATGTGGTTGTGGACGTCCCCTTAAAGCTGGATGGAATTGTTCGAATTGTCGACTCGTATGCCCGAATTGTCAGCGCGCCCTAAGTGATGGCGAGAAATGCAGTCGCTGTTATCCACCATCATTAGAAGAGGATTTGCCGATGTCATAGGATGGTGCTATTGAAGCATCATCATCACCATCATCATCACCATCATCATCAACAGCAGCACAAATGCCAGCAAGTGACAAGGACGACTTGAACAATCAACAACGGCACCACTAGTAGCCTCCACTTTTATACCATGTTTCGTTTCCTCCTCCTTCTATTACCACCACAGCATCATCCATTCCCCAACAACAACTACGTATACAATTTAGAGGACTATCACCTTATCCCTGTATCATTTGCCATCTATGTATGTATATTTATAGTCTAGATTTCTTTTTGCTTGCCCACATCATCAGAAAGTGGTTGCCCGTTTTATTTATCTATATATCCTTTTATGATGGCGAGCAACCTTTAGATGTATTGCCGCTGTAATAACTTATCAAGTCTTTACTTGGATTTCATTCACGAATGATTGGGGAACCCATTTATCCGTTTAAAAATTGCACCAGAGCACATATTATGCAAAACATCCAGCAAGCTTTACCCGTTTTTGATGCTGGATGTTGTGGGGGGTTGTGGGGGGAGATGAATCGGATGATGCAAAAAAGGCAAATGTTGACTGGAGATGGATGATGGGAGAGTGTGTGTACAAGGCGGGTTCTTTGTCGTCGTCATGATAGGAGTGCAAGAAATGGCATGATTTGGGTGCGCTGGGAAGCCAAGTAAAAAGGTGCAACAAAGAAGAAAGATTTGTGTTATTTTCCCTCGGGTCAGCCTACCGTCTTTAGCAAGAGTCAGCACTGTGCTGGAATCCACAACTGTGTATTACATTATGCGTAACGAGTGCCAGCAATCTGGACTTGTTCATGTGCATCTTCTCGTAATTCCTATATAGGCAACAAAAAAACCATGTATATGTCCCTGGATCCCTCCAAGACGATTCAAGTATGCACAAAGCTTTTATATATTATTACATGTCTTATTATACAATGTGGGGTGGATGAGCTAATGATGCTAAGGGTATGATGTGAAAATATTATAGTTGCAGATGGGTTAAAACAAGTCTACTGATCCGTTGCCATGATACAGGTAATAAAGTGATGCCGCATCATCGGGATCTTGTTGGTTGGGCGGAAAGAGGCCATCGTGGATAACTTGGGACAACGCTCTGATATGATCCATTTACTGGTTGCTGTTGTTGGCACCGCGACCACGACCACGACTTCGGTTGTTGCTGTTAGATCCTCGTCCTCTTCCTCCACGAGATCCTCGATTCGTGTTACCAGAGCTTCTACTTCCTCTTCCACGGCCTCTTCCACGGCCACGTCTTGATGTTGAAGATGATGTATCACTATTGTTGCTGTTGAAGCCACTCGGTGAGCCTTGATTGGAATTTGCATGGTTGCGAGAATCTTGATCCGGTCGATAATGTGTCCTTAATGAAGCAACCAGCTTGTTGAGTTCGTTGAGCGTTCGTCCATACATTGATCGATATTTCTCAAGACTTTGCTGAATCACGTTTGCTTTCTCTATCGTTCCTTGACATATCCTTTTTAGATCTGCCTCCATCTAAATCAAATCAACAATGAATATGTGCAATCCACAAAAGCTGCTGCTGCTGCTTCTTACCTCACGTCGTAGAAAAGGCTTGCTTAAACTTGTCTCAAAGCCAATCTCGTCATATCCCAAAATGAGTGCAATACCAAGCGTGGTTGGGTGGAAATACTCGTTCTCTTTGTATGCATACATGCGATCTTGGATCTTTTTGATATGGTCGGCGATCGTGGCATCCGTGCCGATTTCATTCTTTTCCATCAAAGCAATAAGGTCGTATTCCTTGAGCAAAGAAGGTGCACTGGTGGTACCAGAATTGAGCAACAATGATGATGGCATAAACTGGTCTCCTTGTTCGAAATCGGGTAGATAATTCCCTTTCCATTTGTCGTACGTATACACCTCGAGAAAGTTCCTTTCAAGAATGATCAAACCACGTGCATCAAAGTCCTCAGTCGTAATTTGTGCTTCCACAACCGTCTCAAAGCCCAAAGCATCCTTCCAGCAACATGCAAGAAATCGTCTTGCAATAAACTCGTATACGCGTTTGTCGTTGCCTGACAATGATTGATCATATCCCGTTGGATGAATCGGTGGATGCGCCTTGTCATTGTGTCCTCCTTTTCTCGGTCTCTCGAATTCACCATCTCGAATACTGATAGAATTGAGTGAGCATCAACGCCTCGATGTATATGAGCTTTCATCCGACTTACAGCTGTGCATAGCGACCCCAATCCCGATCATTCACTTGCATTTGAACGTGCTTCATAAAATCAAACTTGTCATCGAACTCATCGGTTTCAGTACGCGGATAACTGATAAGACCACGATTGTATAAGCTTTCAGCGATCTAAGAGATCATCATCAATAAAGGTAGCTCCCAATTCTTATGATTTATATCCACACTTACTGTCATGATCACGTCACTTGGTATATGAAGCATCCGATTAGCGGTCTTTTGAAGTTCAACGGTTGTCAAAGGAAGAGGTTTACTAAAAACAGGATTTCCTTGGATGAGTGGATTGTATAGCCATGGAAACCCATCATAACATTACCGCTTCGTTATTTGTTTCTTCCTAACAGCCGTTACAGTTGCCAATGGATTCTGGTAGCAAGCTTCATATAGGATAAAGGCCGCCCAATAGTCAAACAAACGATTGCGTTTCCAATTAAACTTCACCACGTGCGTGTCGCCGTCCTTTTTCTTGTTCACATTCATACCAGCGCCTTCATCGATGATCATGTCGGCACCGTGGATTGCGTTTTCATGATGGGTGTACTCCATATCAATTTGCCAAAAGTCTTCTGGGACAAATTTTTGTATAGCCATGTATCGATCCACCACAAAACCAAGCGTAGGGAATTGACAGCTACCTATAAACGTCATGAGTACATTTCCTTCTTTGGATCAATAACAAATACATACCATAACTCAAAATCTGCCTTGTATCTGCCAAATAATGCTGTAACTTTAAGGTTTGCAGTCGAGTAAATGCAGCACCAATTCGCAAATCCAATTCTTCGCGTGTGTTGACAGCATCCACTAATCGCATATCCAATCGATCCGGTGTTCGTGCAGCTTGATGAATAGCACTATACATGTTGTGTGTGTATCAGCCACTACTACTACTACCCCCTGATCCAAAAAGAGAGATGACTACTTACGCTCCCTGAAATGATGAAAAACGAGCTCGCCATATTTCTAATCGTGGATTGACAGATGTGCATATGTTTTTGACCTCTGCACCAATGCCTTCGCCTTCACGATCACAATCCGTCCAAATGAATAGCACCTCGGCGTTTCGAGCCTGGCGTTTCAGGTTCTCAGCAATTGTATCTTGATTCTAAAAGAAGACCCCCAAGTTAGATAAACGTGTATCCACACTTTGCCATGTAAAAGGTACATACAGGCAATACATTTCGATAGGTTGGCGCATGGAATAGCGTATCAGGATCGCATTTGGTCCACCCATACTGCTCCTTGTTAAAGTCAAGACCCGTCAAGTGGCCCAAGAGTGCTGTTACGACCATGCTGGCGGTGCGGTTGTTGATGGTATAGTCGAATGTATAGTTCTTGATATATCGATTGCTGGTGCTTTCCTAAATGCCAACGATGGCATGCATGAATGAATGAGCTTCTTTTATCCATGGACGATCGCGATCGTTGAACGTACTGTACGAAAACTGCGTTGAGATAGAATCTCGGCAATTTGTTTTGATGCACTTGGCTTCTCTGCAACGCATAGGATCCTCATTGACTGGGGCGTGTGGAATAGCCGTGGCAAGAACGAACATGGCTCGCAGCACTCCGTATCTCTACCCACTTTTATGGCCGTCGCCACCAACACGATTACCGCGTGTCCCACGTGACGCGTCTATTTTCAGGAACTGAAATCATGCATGCAAGCAAGCCAATAAAGGTGCCTATGATTAAGATGTCCAAAGCAATTGGTAATAGGAAAAGATGTATATAGCATACTAGCTGATTCCATATCCCATGTCTAAACACGCTTCCACCACTTGCATTGAATCTTTTTGTACCCAAAAAAACGATCACCATGTCTTTATATGTATTCGTCAAGCGTCCATGATGCAAAAGAAAAAGTAGCTTAGTAAAAGGGTGTGAATTACAAATAATGGGGCTAGTAAATAAAGCTAAAAAGTGAAGATGGACCAGCAGAGGAAAGAGGAGACTGGCAAGTGATTCGATAGTGTATGCTCATACTTTCATGGATAGCTTGTAGTGACATGACAAGGAAAAGCTATTGCTTGTTCCTGAAAGGGTATGCAATGACAAGTTGAGACATGTCACCACCAAGGACTGGTCCTCATTGCCCTCAATGGATTTTGGGTTGTTAATCTCTTTGGCTATTGTCTTTTCTTTTGGCTTGGGCAGAGACAGTGGTGCTTGGTGCTTTGGGGTTACGGGATACGACTTGTTCGCAATGGTCCAAGCTCGCGAGCATAAGAGGATGCAGAAAAAGAGGTAGCCTGCCACACTGACTTGTTGCAGTCGCCACATGGAGGAGCATAAACCTTGTTGCGAGGTATGCCATACTACCGAAGAAGAGTTTTCTGTTTTGAAGTGAATGAATCACCAACGATGTAAAGTCGTCGGCTCCAAGATAGCTTTTTCCACATCTTGTTCATTGTATCGTTTCACACCGGTTGTAAGGTGCCGAGGAGAGCACCGCGAGAGAGGTTTAAATCCTCAAAGAAGATTTTGAGTGGAACAATGCAGAACTGAGTGCATGATGGCGGGTCCACGGCGAGGCACTTGTCCCGACAACAATGCTTCTCGCTTGCACACCACCAAGATTATAGTATGCATATCACTCCATGGCCGCTTTTAGAGGCTAATCAAGCAGATGTCAATATACAAATTACAAGAGGAAGCTATAGGAAGAAGATAATCACACATACCACCATCATGGAACCTTCACGGGAAGGAGAGTACATATCACAAAGAGAACAATGAAAACAAGTAACAATGAAGCACTGTATACATACATGATTTCAATGGTCAATCCATTTTTGAGCCGTACAAATTGCTTAACGGTCCTTTGTGACGCTTACCGAAAGACATTGATGGAACATGCAGTGATACAAAATGCAAGAGGCGAAAGAGATGTGTGATGATGCGCGCGACAACATCATATTGTTTATATGTGCATGGGCGTGGGAAATGCTTTTGGATGATTGATAAAGTGGTCAACCATTTTAGAATACTAGGTCAAAAGAGCTGCACCATTAACAATGAACCCCATCCATCCAACACCCAGGAGTAAATTCGTTGTAGGTGACAAAAGTATGTTCTAACAAAGACCCAGGGTTGATTTACCGATCATAGCAACGTTGCCATGATACAGTACTTCTTTTGATCATAGATTTTGTCTCCATGGAGACATACAATAAGAGGTGGCATTCAAAGATATGGAGACAGCAGCCAAATGCGAATTTATTTAGAAGCCAGGGATGAATACCGCTCTATTGGTTTCTCTACCACTTGTCAAAGTCGATATACATATATATACGTCCTCCCCCAATGTCGTTTGCCCGATCATTGCTGCCATTGGTTCGACCCACCGTCAACTTGACTCGACCGGCATGTCAACAACGACCGATTGCTCTCCAAATGTGCCGCAAGATCAACACAGCAGCAGCTTCCCAATCGGCTGGCACTGGTAATTTGTCTTCCATGGTGTACCATTTCAGACGACAACAGCACTTGCCTTATTTCTTGGAGTATCTCATGTGGGTTATTCTTGGCTCGGAAGCCTTGCATCTCATGTGGCTCAAGATGGAAAAGAAGGAATACAAGGAGAAGACGCAACACAAGATCAAGCTGCTGGAAGAGATCATTGACCGTATTGAGAAAGGACAAGCATTCACGGATGACTTTCGGGAGGAGATCCGGATTGTTTTGAAGAGTGGCCGATTACAACATCACGAGGAAGAGGATGAGGATGTGGATGATGATTATCTTGACAAATGTATGCATTGAGTGTGTGTGTGTTTTGTGTGATACCGATAGCTTACTCTTTTTCTTTATTTAGTGCTTGCTCTCAAAGAACAAGAGGAACAACAGGCGCAAGAAAAGACATCCACGCCATCATCAGAATCATCATCCAAGGACACCCCAATCAAATCCACTTGGCCTTCACAGGATGACAATGGTGACAAAAAGAAAAAGGCCTTCTTTCTGTAACGCGATTCCTTGTCATGCGTACGAAATGGCGTCGAGGGACAAACATCAGCGGAGAATACCTATACAACATTTCACATACTTATACAGTAGCCATTAAAGACCACATGTCACACATCCCATCATTCGGATTTGTATTGATGAAATAGCAACAAATGCACACGTTGTTGTCGGGTTTATCGCTTTTTCTCGGGATAAGATGCTTTCAATCCAGCCTGCAGGTTTTCTTTATCGCATGCGCATGCACATGTTCGCATATAAAGTGTTGTTATTGCTACTACTACTACGTGAGTCGTTGTTGTCATCTCTATCAACAATGAGCAAGCGTGTCATGTACGTTACACCAGACTTTGACATGAAACAACCTCGTTGCCCCACAATTGTCAACAGCCTCCAAAAAAGCTTAACGTACACATAGCAACCATATAGAGAACGTGTATGGGGTAAATAGCGTTTGCTTTGTTTGTAAGGAATGATCAGCAGGGAATAAACTAAACGATCGTCATGGCGTATTTCAATTATTGTGGCTAAACATCCTGAAACAACTCATCCTGCCATTTAGCCACTACCGTGTGAATGCCCGTAGTATGGATAGGGTATTGTCATTCACCCCCTTTTTACTTGTACATACATACATACATAGAGTCCACGCGTGCAATCGGCACGACGACGAAACAGCATGGAATTTCATGGACCGACTTTAATGCCATGCTGTGCAGAAATAGGGCTGTCATTCATTGCTGTTGTCCCTTTGCCACGTTTTGCTTTGTTTACGCCCCATCGAACACTGTACCTTACGTACGTGACAGATAAACAACAGCCAATCGCCTGATCTATACCCGACATGGTCAAATTAACATTCTCCTCCCGCTTTTTTTTTTATTTTTGTAAAACCGTTACAGCTCATCATGATATTGTTTCAAAAGAAAAGAGGCTTTGTGTATGTATGTATTTACCCCCTGCATGATGTCGGTAGGCGTTGTTGCTTTCCGTTATGTGTAGCAAAAGGGGGCATTTGCTTGCACGCGGGGGTGGGGTAAGCGTCGGATTGGTGTACGCCCATTTTACCGCGTGGCGGGAATCATCACATCATAAAGTGTCTCAAATGCCATTGCAGTTTGACATCCTCCAGATATAAAAAGGTCACCTTGATCAACCGAGTCAATTTACTTTTTCATCAAGATACTGTGTTATCAATAACAAGAATGCCTCCAGAACGTCCTGCCAAGCCTGCACTTCCACAACCTTATCCTCGACCTATCAGCCGGCCAAGATAAAAAAGCAACAAGAACATCCAAAACTACCACCACTTGTATACAATGTTGTCATGCCCATGTGTATGTGCTGCTCCCCCCTTTTGAACACGTTATCAAATACCCCTTCCATACCCATAATCACGCGTTCATTGATCAATGTATAAATCTCCTCTCCCTCAACAACAATCTTTGCGTTTTACTTGACTCTTCTTCATCAATGATAAACTACAATTCACTCAACTTCTGATCAATCTCTTGTATCGTGAGCGTGCTAATGTCGAGTGTCTCCTTCCAAATTTGTCGCAGGAATCGGATGGCAAATGGATGCATGGATTGCTGTTGGCTTGTGAGCAGAGTCTACAGCATTCGTGATGTGATGGATGAGTGACATTGTAAAGCATCATGTTGGTGTCATTTTTACCGTAAGCAGTGATTCTTCGTGGGATGCAACTTCATTTGTTCGTTCGCATATTGACTTTAGCATGATCAACACACGCCGTTCATTATCCACGCTGATCAAATCGCTAGCACCAGAGACGACTTGTTGCCAATCGATTAACCTCCTTTCAAAACCAGAGCGGGAATCAGGACCTTCCAAAGCCAATAATCGTAGCGCTGTCAATAACCGGAATGAGATCTCATTCTTCTTTATCGAGTAATCCCTATGTATGTTGATAAGTGACTTGTCATCTTTGACAATGCATTTCACTTACCCTGCATAGCTGAATCATCCGAGCACGCACGCGTATTAACGTTGGTAGTTAGTGAGAGAGCAACAACATTGGGGGAACTGGATCAAGAAATAAAGCTCACCCTTCTTTCTCCAAAATCGATTTCTTCAACCGAGAGCCGCGTACCGTTTCCATTTCATCAAACAAGCTCCATACTTCTTGATCCAAAGAGACAAAGTTGTAAATGTTGTCAGGGATGACGAATCCATATTCACGTAGAATGGCGAGGTTGTCATGTGGGCCATAGTTGATGAAGACCTATGGTTCATCTCTGTTACTCATCATTTCCTCCTTTGAACGATTCATTCATAGTCATATACATACCTGCTCGCCTTTGCGATAAGGTGTCAATGTACGAATTTCAAAGCATTGGGTGCGTACGTTAAACCCGCTCTCTATCTTTTGGATCGTTTGCTCTTTTGTAAGCAAACGGCATCGTCATCATCATCCTTCCCCTCCCGAACAACGTACCTTGGCTTCCCAAGAATGATTCAAAAAATCCAATAGAATAGCCATGGCAATGTTTCCTCCCTTTGCTGTAGCATCAATGGTAGACATGTGGATACATCGCGTGTTGACTATGGAAACGCTGGGTCAGATGAATCCATCTTGACATCTAAATACATACCACATAGCCATGCCCATTCATATTCCTTGTATCCAACAGACCCCAAATCTTGACGTGACTGATTATGATGATTAGCAATGGATACGTGCAAAAGTGGGTTCTTCTTTTTGATACCTTGATATATCGATTGACATTGGCATAATCAGATTCCAGCTTGCTTGCTTGTTGTACTACTTCCTCTGATAACGATACATGTGTGTGAGATGATGATGACGCTTAATAAAGCAGCGACGACATGTACCTTTAAGATAGTAAGGCAAGTGCTTGGCCAAAGTGGGTGGGTATTTAACAGGCATGGTATTGAAATGACTTGGTAAAAGATCGACATAAGGTTTCCACCAGCTTGTTGGATCACGTTTCAAGTAACACAAGTGTAATGCGAGCAATTGATGCATGCTGAGTGGATGTTGACCATACACCTTTTGTAGCGTCTCATTGCACATCAAGAATGCTTTCGGTACTGATACAATGACCTCCCCTGCCTAATTACAAGTGATACTCAGCCAACCATTTACTACCACCTGGTGGCTTTACTTACCTCAATATCTGATGTTGCCATCATGCCTTGTTAACGAAGGAAATCCAAAAGGTTAAGAACGTGTCCATAGCAGCTTTTCATCGTTGGTTGAATATCCCTACCTCTGCCAGTGTCTATAATGGGAGATTGGATCAGTACATCGTATCAACGATTTGATGGATATCCTTCACTTACTGGGAAACTCGGCTAAAACCATCTTGGTCTTTGGAAAATCATAGTGTCGTAACCAGTCGAAGAACTTGACATACGGCTCGTCCTTGACGACTTGAGAGAGAGATCAATGAGTCTTCTTTGTTGCGGCGGCGATCTCGAGATCAAAGCGTATACCTCTTCCTCGAATGATGTCTGAATGGTCGTGCATTGTGGTGGATCGCGCAGTACGACGACGTCTGCCTGTCCTACCGCGGCGAGTGGTAGGTGGTGCTTTATGCAACAAGGGATGACTCATGGTTACTGTGTATGTGAAAGAGTAACACAAACAATTTGAGAAACAGCAGCAACAATGTCTTTCTTTTCCACAAAAAACCAATTTTATTTACAAATGCAATAAAGCAACGATTCTTTTTTTTACTCGCAGTTTTGCAGCATAGAGCTTAGAGTGGTGTGAATCTTATCGAGAGCCTATTTGAGCATGTTGAGTGAGTAAACTTGTGTATTAGTGTATCCTCTATACAACAACTTACATCAGCAATCTGAGCTTGGCCTTGGTGCTCATATGGATCATCATCCAAGTTTGACTTGTCACGATCATCAATGATTCCTTCACGATACTTTTCATCAATGTGATGCAGCTTGTTTTGCAAATGTTGGATATCCTTGGAAGTGTACTTGGATCGAGCCAAGCCTTGGACTTCCTTTGAGATTTCGACCAATTGGTCTTCAACGCGCTCTGGTGAGGGTTATGGGTTAGCAACCAATCTTTCCTACTCTACAATTAGCAGCACTTACGGAGAGCAGGATCTTGTTGAGGCATGATTGAAAAAAGTTATAAAGTGGAGAACCCTGTTACCTCGCTTCCCATTTATATGAATAATTACCGGGGTACAAGGGAAGGGTGGGGTGTGTTATGCAGATTTACTTCATAATGACCGACACAATTTTTTTATCCAAAACCCATGAAGGATGATAACCCCAATAGGACAGTACATAGAACAATGTATACATTTACATAAAAAGTAGTTAAAAAAAGGGGGAGATGTGAGGGAGATAATCTAATTGTCATAAACGTCAACAATGGCCCATTCGTGATCGTAATACACATGCTGGGTGTGTACATCTTCTGCATGATACAAGAATTCAAATTGGCCTCGTGATAGGAAACACATGGGGAGTTGATGTGTTGTGATACCGTCGTTTGGTGGCACCTATGACCACGTAGAAGGAATCAATCGGCATGAATTATCTTTATTCTCTTTTACCCCTTCCCTATCGACTTACCTCAGGTAACACCACCTGCTGCAAACCCTGTATTAATAACTTGCCAGTCAAATCGTATTCCTTGGCACCATCATCATAGCTTTGGACGGGTTGCACACGTAATATCAGCTTGATCGGATGTACTATAAACATCATACATGAGCATGTGCTTAGCCCATCCCAAAAGACCACAATAACGTACCATTTCGGTTTCTTATCGATACATTCATTGTGACAAATTCATTGCTCTTGCATTCAAAACGTCGGTGGCTGACTTTTTTCGCATGATCGCTCGTCATCTCGACGATAAACTCAATATCCTCCTTTTTCAAAATGGAAAGTTGCATGGGTGTAAGTCGCAAGGATGATCGTATGTTCAGGAGACCGTGTCGACCCGTGGAATTGCAATGCCATGATGCTGTGATGCGTCGAAGAAGGGTTTCCCGATACCAAAACATTTGTAGTCGAGCACGTTCTTGTTCAAGAGGGATTTTAGGGCCTTGAGATACCACAAATTGCTTGTTGGGTTCGAGTGATGGTACGGGTTGATAACATTCTTCGGGATCAAGGAAAAGTCGTTTGACAGGTAAGGTGATTCTAGCAAATAAAAAGCTTATTAGCCCACGCCCCATTTGCTTCAAATCACATTATCCTCTCTTACCTTTTGGTTGATCCTGGTTGAAGTGTAACGATGGATGTGAGTTTATCATCATCACCATTGTCAATCACAAGTTTGGTGTCAAAGGGTACAGTCCACGTATTGCGAACGTCCAGCGTCACAAGGCAATAGTCATTTTTGCTTTTCTGGTCATCAAATTGACGTGTAATAAGCAATAGGTCTTCAATGGGCTGATCATAGGCGTTGCTAGGCTCCAAACCAATCTTTGCGATACGTCCACGAGCATCATCGATATCTGCCTTTGGCACAGGTGCGCTATGTCGTAGATAGAGGATATCCCAATTGAGAGGCTCCAAGTTCTGATACACTGTAATGAGCACCGGAAGATAAAGTTGTCTCGTATAGAAAGAATCTGCTTCATGCTCATCACGCTTGAGATATCCATAGTCGATTTGAATGGTGCCACCAGTGCTAAATTCAACGTCGCATGAGTATCATGAGAGATGCTTTGCAGACTTTTTTTACGTACCATCCACGTTTACCATAAACATTGACATTGACTTTCCATAAGTCGCCTGGTGGTAGCCATATCTTTTTACCCACGAATTGGGCCATCTCTTCTTTGGATCCTTCCCAAGAGAAAACATGCATCCCTTTGGTATACAACTCAATCTCATATTGCTCTTCGACTGGTAACTCGGGATTGACAGGAAGAGGGTTGGCTGTAGTTGAGTCAACAAATGAAAGGCTTGCAAAGTCCACAGGGATGTTGCCGATGTTTTCCAATTCAATGGAAATATGCGTCCTATTTGAGAGATGAAAATGAACACATTGTATCTCTTTTCTCCTCATTGCCTTCTTTCAACTTACATCTCTCCTTCATAAAGCATGACAGCATCATGTAGTAAGGAGGTTGACCGAATCTTCAATAATGGCTGATCTTCAATAACAGAAAGCTCGTAAAACTGGACCGGGCGTAATTCATTTGATGTTTCCCTCTTGCGACTCGATTGAATGGCACTCAAACCACTACAACAGGAAATTAGATCTCTTGTCCTCTCCATACCACTTTGAGTTACATTACCTATGTTTCAATTTGATGAATTCGCTCTTGTTGTTGCTATCCTCATGCTTGTTCTTGGGATCCTTGGCAGCTTCCTTCTTTTGCTTTTGACCATAATCCACAAGGAACTCTTGCTCTGCAAAGCCGACAATTTTGATCATGCACCCACGCACCACGAGGGTTCCTGTTTCTTCAGGGGTGCCTGTCAATCGCAAATTCAAGGTTCCATTGGCGGGGATGGTAGCAGTGGCAGACACGGCATTGAATGGCACACCCGTTGTACTATATATAGGGACACGAACAATGAATACGCGTTATAATGAATGGGTGATTGTTGGATGCATACCTTAATACAACATGTTGTAATTCCAAATCGAATCCAAAAGGATTGGTGAGGGTTACTCGGAAATCACATAACTCGTTCTTGACCAAGATGACCGATTGCTATGATACAACCCTATAAGCACACAATATCCTCGATGTTTCCATAGCTACATACATACCTTTTCATTACGTTTTTGTGAAAATGGGTTGTAAATAAAGGGGTCGCCATTGGCTGCTGCAGCTGCTGCAGGTGATACACGGCCTTTGGCTGAATGCTGATAAACGGCTTTGCGTGGAATTGGCAGCAAGGCTTCGACTGCAGAGACAATATTCACGCCCCAGTAATTGACATTGCTTTCGACTTGACGAACACGTTTGCCCATAGCCACAATTCTTTGAATCGATGTTGCCAAACGAATCTGCTCTTCCTTGGATATGTATTGATACAAATTCTTCAGTAGTACAGTGGTATAGTAGAGAACAGCACCATAATCTAAAGGGTCGTTGATTAGCCCAAAGGTGGACAGAATCAACCATGCATGTTGTTATCTACCTGGAAGTGCCTCGGCAATGGCAATGCATTGTCGAAGGATATCAATCTGCAACTTGGGCCATCCAAAACGTAAAGGCTCCTTGGATACGGCACCTCGCACGCCATCACCCACATTCTTATCCGATCCATCTTCTTGACCTTGCAAGGCATCCAATGTACCACCATCATGCACGTTTCGTTCTATGTTGTTGAATGTAAGGATACGTACATGACGGGCTTTTTCCTCCGCTACTTACCTCCAAGTCCATACACCTCGCATATCCGTTTGAGGATTTCTAGAATGCCATCATCGCTCTTGCCAAAATCTTTCTTGGTTGTATCACGTGAGCTGGCTAATGTGGCACGCCCTTGGATCAAAAGCGGGAGCATTCGATTCACACTTTCATACATGAGCCATGCTGATTTGCGATGATATCCGACAGCATTGAGAACACTTGACATGTGCGTCATGAGATTGATCTACACATGAAAGAGAATGAGTAAGTACGATTGTTCAACCCATAGCCGGGATCTCATACCTGATCCAATAATGATAAATCATCCAATTGCACAACCCATATTTTGGTTGCCCATTCCGCAATGTCGTGTCGTGGAATTCCACTTTCTTTGTATCGCATCATGTCCTCAATAGAAATGAATCGCTGCGGTCCCGTCAAGATGCCGTTATCTTCAGACGAAAGTCTTCCTTGCACCAACAATGACAATGTGTGATCGCTCCATCCTTTGTTGGCGTACACTGTCAGCATGAATCGGGCCATTTTGACAAGGGTCTCTGCATAGATCAAGGTTGGCATTGGGATGCTGGATGTGGTGCTGACTTTGTCATAGTAATCGAGCAATGCTGTGTATCGCTGGAGCACTTGAGCTACAGTGGATGTTGTATCATCGAGAAGCGTGGATGGTGAAGGATCCGTGGTAGGTGTGGATGGTGTTTCAGGTGTGCTTCCACCAGGGGCACTTTGGCTTCTGGATACAATATGCTGTGTGCAACATGAATTAATTTTCATCCTTTCCCTTAATGCTCCCCTGTTGTACTACTTACACCAACATCTGCATGAAGATACTCCAACAATAAAGTAGCGCATGTTAAACCTTCCATTGCACTTCCTAGCCATAAATAATCGGATGTCGTCTTTGTCATCTCAATCGCTTGGGTATAGCTAAAAAAGGTGTATTAGATTAAGAATGTGTAAACATGTATACATGAAATTGACTTACTGGTTAACTGCATCAGGTAGACGACCTGCCAACAGGTATAAATCAGCCAAGAGTTTCTTTACTCGAGCAGGGGTTCTTCTTTTGGTTTTTCCATTGTCTCCTTGATTGCCTGTCGATCGTGTTGGTTGTGGTGATGGAAGAGGTGGTGACATGGGTCCATGGGGAACATTGGGAGTAAGTTTTTGTTGATGTTGTGCAAATGAAAGTGGACGTGAGTTGCCAACGGGGGTGGATGCGCGCTTCAATAAAGACGAAGACGAGGATTGTGTGGGTTTAGGTGGTTGTGATGTGCGATGGTTCATATTTGGAGAGCCTGGTGTGCTGACTGAAGGCGTAGGCGATACGTTGCTAGGCGAGTCAAAGCGTGGTGTAATGTAATAAGCACGTGGTAAAGGTGATTCAAGCGTAGGCAAGTTCTCTATCCTCGATGCCTATCATTGATTGTGAGCAACTACTCGTTTATATATCCATCCCACGTTTACTTACCAACATGGCAAATTGACTTAGGATCTCACTTGCAAAGTCGCATATCATCGTGCTCATGTAAAACGACATGTTGCCGACATTCGGGATCATGATCAGACCTTTGGTGTCATCAGGCTGTGTCTCGGTTGGATCAAATGCAAAACATCTTGTAGCAATGGCAGTAGGATACTTTTAGAATAAGGATCGTTAGTAAGCACATATAGATCTTGGTTGCATAAACGTTCGTTACCTTGTGAAGTGTATCAACGAAATGCTTATGACCTTCACTCAAATCCTTATCCTTCCATTCTTGACAATCCATAATACCAATGACCTAATGTGATACTATTAGCAATCCACATACAAAGTAGGTATCATCATTGTCTTTTGCATACACCAAATATACGGCGGTGTGGTTGGAAATCTTCCAAATGAGCGTGATCACGCGTGTAAGTGGTAGTAAACTGAAAATGCATTTGCCCCTCCTGGAAAACTTGGCTACTGAACATGGCTGTATACATAAACAATAGCTCTTAGTCTCTTTCATACAAGGCCTCCATGACAGTGCCGGGATTACCAGCTGATGCGCGTTTACCTCCAGCACCATTCTGCAAGTCAGGTGTCACATCTCCTAATCGAACCACGCTGAATTTCTTGACAAGCTCGACATGCTTCCAAAAAGTGGACGACTTGATGGGTGGAACAGGCACCAAGAGCACTCGCACTCGGCAGGATGAGGTGATGTTTATCGCCAAGTCCATTCACGTTATCAATTTAGTTCCTGAACGAAAGGACGAGTACAAAAAGAGTCAATAGCCAAATGCGACACAACTTCACTCCGCGACGTCCTTTCAAGCTTATGGACCCGCTGTAACTTTCCTTTGTAAAATTACCACATCGTAGTGGATGGATCCTGTCATGTACATATAGTAACCATTGTTTGAATAAAAGACGTTCTTTGTCATCATTGACCCTTCTTTCTATCACGTGATTCTCATTGATTTTAATAGACTGCTTGGTATAGAACACAATTACATGCTAAATGACTATATATACAAAGGATGTTTATCCGGTGACCCACTTTTTGATCGGTGCTGGGCAATTTTTATACTTGAGAACGGCTTCCGTTACTTGCGGCTGCTCGAGCATCAATCGTGCCATTCGATATTCCTTTGGACACTTTGCAATATCTTCCACTGGACATACAATCTCAAACCCTTGTAGGTTTTCAAATGCCTATCAAGCATTAGGGATCAGTATCCCCGCATAATACCATCCCTTTTTATAGCCTACCTTGAGCGCAACAGGTCGCTTGTACAATTTCACGCCAAATCCACCACCACTCACTTGCGTTCGATTCATGAAATCCTTGTATTCGTCATATACCATTTCAAAGTTGAAAGTTGTGATATCCTTTTCCAAAAGCTTCTTCATTGAAACAATAAGAACGAGCTCCAGCATGGACACACCTGCAATAAAATTGATAAGCTCAACATGCCATGCCATCACCACCACTATCCCATGATTACCTTTAAGGATCTCCGTTTTGGCATCAGAACGCTGTGCGACACTAGTTTCCTGGAAATCCTCCACTCGCAGATATGGATTATCTTGACTCAACTTGGATACAGGCTCAAACTATATACAAAGCATTAGAACATGTTAGGATAGTTTCATGTGGTCTACTTACACAGAGCTTATAGAATGAACGGATATCCTTGGTCAAGTCAAAGATGCGCCTTAAGATCGTATTCATGGTTGGGTTTTGGAAAAGATCCTGTGTGATGATGATCCATAAGTACGCATATAGCAGCCATCTTCCATTCCCCACTTACATCCAATGCTGTATTGAATTTCTCGACGTATACGCTGTAAGCTGCATAATCACCAAGTGCAACCTGTAACCGTAATTGACTCTTTGCCAACTCTATAAATTCACCAAAGGTTGATGGAGGAAATACGTAGATCTGACGATGTGAAAAACGCGACTTGACACGCTTCTCCAATAATGATAATGCATCCTACCATAAACCCATCTTTAGATTCCCCCATGGACTAAAGAAGACAACAATCATCCTTACCAGTCTGCATGTCAAACCAATAACAGCCATTGGGCTTTGAGCACTTTGTGCTGCATCGAAAAGGTTGTAAAGTAAAGCTTGCTTTGGTTGTTGTGCGAAAAGGTCGAATTCGTCAAGGATGAAAATGATCGGCAGTGTCGACTTGTCTCCCGCTTTGATCAATGATAATAGATAATCGAAGGATTCTGCAAATGAAGCCTACACACACACGCGCACGCATTAGATTGGCATAGCAACATGTCAAAGATAGAACTTACAAATTGACGGCTATTCTGTTGCTGCTGTTGATCCGGTTGCTTTTGTTGAAGAAAGAGCTGCCTAGCAATCTCACTCAGAGCAAGTCGATCTGTGGTCTCTGTTTGGCCGTTGAGTCGAATAACGCAAAAGTTGGATGCCTCGCTACCACGGTTGTATTGTTTATCGAGATCCTCCAGAGCACGTCGTACCAGCATCGTTTTGCCAACACCTCGGTTGCCGATCAAGAGACAAGAGTTGCTTTCACCTTTGGAAACGGTCTGATCCAGCAGATCGTACAACTTGGCATACTGATCTTGAAGGCAATGCATATGAGGAGGACTCGACTTTTCTGATAAGCGTCCCAAGAGACGAGATCTTGCACATGCCACCTGTTGCTGCAAATTGGAGCTGTTCTTTGTTGTGCTCTCTGGATCGGTGAATGGATCGTCGTCTAGGACATTGAGGACACTGCTGCTTTGTTGACGTTTGGCTGAGACAGCATTAGGAGAAGAAGCACCACCACCACCATTGCTACGACGTCGTTTCATTGTACGCTGGGGCGACTTGCTGTTGGGTGACGATATATAAAACTTGTCGAGGTTCTTCCTGTCAAAGTCGTGAGGAGATCCAGCGTGGGCCATAGAGCATAAATAGAAGATCGTTTTTGTGGAAAGGAAGATGAAATGTGAAATGATGCGCGTCTCGCCCAATTATCCCCCCTTCTCAGGTACACTGCACGTGACTTTTTCCAGATAAACGATAGCTTCCAGCATTGAAGATAGTACCTCCATCAACAAAATAAAATTGCAGACATGTAAGGTTCATGTTGAATCAATCAACATACTTTGTGATCGTTCCATACGTAAACGTGCAAGGCTAATCTATCATTCCCTTTGTGATGTTCCTGTTCCCTTGTCATATTCTGCAGCATTGTCAGAGATCGATTATGCATCACACACGGCACTTCGGATGTATATGATGAAGGTGCTCACACCCATTTGACCATGAACACCAGCAAGCGAGAAACTTGTATAGCTGATTGTTGTTGTTGTTCGATGACATTGCAACCTTGCTTAGTTCGTTTATCTTTGCAGCTTGGCTCTTTGATAAACAACCACCCCACACCACTAATCTATCAGCTCACCACCATTCCTCAACAAGCATTTTATCATCCTTTGTGGTCACAGATATACCCACGCCCACTTCGCACACATAAACATGGATGTTGTCGCCCGCTTTTACTCTCACACATCTCTTCCTTCCATCGTATGTATCACTCTTTCATTGCTGACACCTTCAAAGACCAAGTTCATGTACGTATCACTGTGAATAGTCCTTCTTGCAACCCTATGGATGAGAGCTGAGCTTTATGGCCATCCTTTTAGTATTTCATTATGATTCTCCTATTTTCATTGTCATTGTCGTCATTGTGAACTAGGCCTTTTATAAAGGTAAACGTAATCATCCTGCTTTATTATGAACCACGCTCTCATATTCCTTTTGACATAGCTGCCTCTCATGATGCATCTGCAAAAGCTGGATTTGTCGTCATGGTCTACCCAGGATGCTGAACTCGACATGGTGCATTTGATATGGCGCAAGCTTCCAACCGGTTGTTACAACCCCTTTCTCCCATATGGTATACTATATGATGGTTCTCACCAGAAAGCTTCTTACCGTGATAATGGGGTTGAATTACAACGGCAGCAAGAATAAGGCGTGGCATGTGCTAGAAGATTTCCAATGGAGGCAGGCACAAGAAAAGGAGAAAGAGGCATCCTCCGGGAGCTGTTAAACATGTGGATGACATCAAGTGGGATTGGTATGCTCATCTTTCCAGTAAATACTTGGGATTATGATAGCGCCATTAACAGCTGTGATATCATAATAGGGTGCTTGATAAGGAGAACATCCTGACAGACGTTGACAGGGCAAGGGCTATATAAAAAGAAGAGGTCCTGACTCGATTGAAAGTTGACGCTCAATAATGAGGGGAAAGCTATTGGCCGGTGGCTATCGTAAACGAGTATCGAACATCGCAGGTATGCGCGTATTGTGGTCATCAAATCATACGCCCCGCCAGTGCCAACAAGAAACTTTCGCGCGGTGCATGTCAATGGATGACTTCTTTAAAATGAGGTATGTAGTCAAGACCACCAACAAGTTCATCTCCATCCTCAATACCGCCAACGTCTTCATCCTTAGCAATACAACCCACACCAACGTCAATAACAAGAACGTTCGCTACCAGAAGATCGCATACAAAAGCAATAATGAAGGCTCCGACAACCACATCAATAGGAAAGGTAAGAATGACTATAGAGCAACATGGTATTTTGTCGCTTGCATTTACCCTAAAAACAAGTGTATGACTAAACGTATAGTATTCCTTTATGCATTAGCGTCTGACTCGACGTGATAGTATGGGAAAGACGACGACTGAATCGTTGGAAGATGGTAGGTATCTATGAACCATCCTAAAAAAACATTACCAACAACAAAACGTATTTTCTCAACACCAGCGGCAGCAACAAGCACATCTTTCCATTATGAGCCAGGCGACGATGATGAAGATTTGCAGCCACCTTAGCAATCCTTCGTGGTACATTTTTGAACCTGCTGCTGAGAAAAGGCGGGAAAAACGAAGGCACCTTCTGAATTGAAAAGCACCCACACTACCATGTCCTATTCTTGACTTCCATTAAATGAACACTGGATTCAACATAATTAGAGTATCTCGTTATTATTTCATATGTGCGAAATGTGGATCACTTTTTGGTTGGTTTCTGGATTGATGATGATAGAGGAGAATGGGAATATGTAGAAACTTGAAGGCCGGAAACAAGATGAACCATTCACATGACCCTATCGAGACATTTTTGTCACCTTCTATCACATGACATTGGTGAATGCTTCCCTGTTCATATGCTACATACATAGACTATAAGCATTGGGGATCCTACACATGTTCAATAATAAACGCTGGTAAGTAGTAAGCTAAGTAATGGCGCCCAACAATATTACTTGAAAGTGTGTACTATGATCCAATGGGACACGGTGTTCTTTCCTAAGAGAGATCCATGTATTAACATTTGTGATGACCTTCAGCGTTTCATTATCATCATACGTTGATTGTCATTGTCGTCATTGTGACATTTGGCTCTTTTATAAAGGTGTATGTATGTTTCCTTGGTGATGGTTGTCCCTGGTTACATACATATTACTCCCATTTTCCTACGCTAGATTTCTGTATTCCCCTCCCCCACCAAATGGAACCCATTTCCCAATATCCAATATCCAATAGGTAAATAGATTCAATGGTTTATTACGCATCATGCCTTCCAAGGTCTCAATGCAATTCTTGGTTTCAATATTAAGGGGCAACCTAAACCGAAATGAATGCTACTACAATGATCCAATTACTACGATATCAAGAATTGTTATATAAAAGCACACACACACACACACACACACACACTTACTGAATGACGCATAGGAATATGGCAACCAGAGACTGACACAGAGTGAATGATCCAGGTTGGTTCTTATACCCAATCTCAGCGCTGTTAAAATTTGGTTGCAAGCTGTGGCTTACTTCTTCCTTCTCTTTTTTGCCTCTGTAATACGTTGACAGGTAACTCGACTGCAGCGATCAGGAAATCCAGGAGACAGCTAGTCTAACGATATCCGATTATGCTATAGAATGCCTCACTCCTTTGGTCGTAAGTAGTCATTGGGTCCATTTACCTTGTACGTGTTCCTTTTTTCGCATGAGACTGATTTCGATGCATTGCAGTTCGTGCTCGCACCCGCCACATGTTCTCGCGCAAGTTCCGCGAGCATGGTGCTATCCCCTTGTCGACCTACTTGAAGACCTACAAGGTTGGCGATATTGTTGACATCAAAGCCAACGCTGCTGTCCAAAAGGGTATGCCCCACAAGTTCTACCACGGGTAAGTTGAGATGGGATGGGGGGAGGATGTATGATTATGGGCTATTGGGTATTCATGGCTATTGTCTTTTCATATAGTCGTACTGGTGTTGTCTACAACGTTACCAAGTCTGCTGTTGGTGTCATTGTTCACAAGCGTGTCGGCAACCGCTACATGGAGAAGCGTGTCAACATCCGCATTGAGCACGTCAAGCACTCCAAGTGCCGTCAAGAATTCTTGGAGCGTGTCAAGGAGAACGCTCAAAAGAAGAAGGCTGCCAAGGAGACTGGTGGTAAGGATCAAGCTTTTGATTAATGCCATGTGTGATGGGAAAGAAGCTAATCTCGATTTGTACATGTGAATCTATAGTCAAGGTCAACTTGAAGCGTCTTCCAGCTCAACCTCGCGAGGCTCGTCACGTTTCTACCAAGCACAACGTTCCTCAAACCATCGCCCCTGTTCCTTACGAGACCCTTTTGTAAACAGTGTTTACTGTGGATGGAGTGCAATAAATACGCTGCTAGGGGCAAATGATATACACGATGCAATTATAGTTATCAGTGGGGTTTGTGCTACTGTCAGCCACCTTTCCATTCGGGATGACATGCAGCAAGCAATCGAGTCAATCGACTTTTGTGTGCCTTTCTCTTTCATTTTTTACGATGAAGCTTTGGCTTTCCTTTGCTATTGGCTTTCCTATTGCAGTTGTCCTTGGTCACCATTTTATCATTGTTTATCCTTTCGCTAGGCTTGCCGATCTTTGCTCCAATGCTCGCAACTACCATGCAACTTCAGGTGTAATCAACGCTATCGATCACCCATTCTGTTTCTTGGTCAATGTCTTTACGCATGCTATGCACGACTCCTTTGGATATGAACTTAGCTGGATACTCCTTTTCTTCTTTGGCTCAGTCCTCACCATCATGCTAGTTGAAGGATCACGTTCCGGTACCAATTGGATCATATCCTGCGTATCTTTGTGGGGATTCATTGCAAACATGATAGGCATATCAATAACCTTGCCGTTGATGTGGGTGCCTGCATTTTACTATTGCTATGGCGACAACATTACATCCGCTCAATACTCTATAAGCGCATCTCGACTCTATGCTACTTTAATCGCCATATTAATGTGTTACCTACTGCCAACCATCTTTATGCTTTTCGGTACCATACCATACAGCCCCATGGAGAGCAACGTCATCGCCTTGTGGCAGCTAGCTCCCTTATTATTGTCACCAGCACATTATATCGCAACGTGGATATTCGACAAAGTAAAGATCACTGACGACAAGCGTAAGGCTGTGTGGAGACTTTATATGCCGATTGGTGCTTTCAACGCTGTGATTTTCTATGCGGCATGTGTACGACTCAAATCTAAAGGCCTGCTCAATATGGCAACATTGGTCGGCATAGCGACCCTTTACAAAGATGAGATGGATTTGACATCGCTTACTCTTGAGCAGCTGGGCAAACTTGGTGCTACACACGTTTTTCTTTTGGATACGGTTGTTACGTTTGGAGCATGCTGTGTATGGGCGGCTTTAGAGAATGGTTACAAAGGCTTGGTGGTCTTGTTGCTGTCATCCATCCTTGCAGGACCAGGTACCGGACTTTGTATATATGCAGTATACCGGGAAGAGAACATGATGACAAAGAACTCGAACAATTACAAAAAGGAACAATAGATCAGCTTTATGCTAGTGCTGGTGTAGTGTATACATATGAAAACGTAAATAAAATGGCTATGTATACAGTTATTCTATTAAGGGTACTACGTATTTCCCAAAATTGAATCCTATGTAGGTATCTTTTTAAAGCGTGCCTTTATTTCTTGCTTGATACAACAGCGAGGTATACGACAGCCACGAGAACTTGACAAGCCTCTGACATGTTGACCATGTAGTCCGGGCCGAGATATTCTTTGTGAACTTTCATTTAGCAACATCTGATAAAGGCAATCTTAGCAACATTGATATTAAAATCACTCTTTCGATCATTGAGCTCTTACCTGCACTTTGGACAACTTCCTCAAGCACCTTGGAAGGAAATAGGAAAAGAAGCCAACCTCGCATGAAAGATCAAAGTGGAATTCTTCTTGAAATACGTAAATGCCATGTGTTGGTTGGCGAAGAGAATAAAGATACAATTTGTGATCTATCATCGGATAATTAGAGCACACCCTCATATACACACACCATTACATCCCATTCTTACTGTAAACTTGATGCCTTATGTATACCTTGATGCATTGGTATAGCTCATGGTCGCCTTTGCGTTTAAGCTTTTCACGCACTTTCTTCAGCAGGTGCTTCAGATTCTTGGCGAGCTTGATTTTGTCGCCAACGAAACGGATGTGGTCCTTGGTGTTCGGCGGATCGCTTATCTCAATCAACGCCATGATAAGGCCATGGTACTTCATTTTGAAGAAGCCGTTAGGCATTTGACCCTTTAGGCGTGGCGCGCCATCTTTTAATAGCGTATGGGCCTCTTCTTTCAGGATGTCTTGTGCGACGTCACCCCTATTATCACTGCTGTTAATAATGACGCTACGTGTTATAAGTATCAGCTGGAAATATGAGTTTACCAATCCCATTTAATGCCATCCACATGTTTAACACCTGCCGAAGGATATCGTCGTGCTGTTTTTCTTGTGCTTGTCTCTGTTGGAAAGCTCCTAGTTTGATCACCATGCCTTTAGTGGAAGCAAATCCTTTAAAGTTTATGTATGTTGCAGCCATCGTACCTCTTCCCGATGAACCTTGGCATTTTAAGAACGGCATACATCTCCGATTGATCCATAGACATGCACCCATCGATCTCTTCTTGTTGGCTGTTTGCGGCCTGTAGATTCGCCATCCACAAAAACCACATCGCTTGTGAGGTCCTGTATTCATTGACGACAACACTGGCCAGTGCCGAGAATGCTTGATAGGGATCCATTTTGTATGGAAGGTTGATAAAACCCGTTTTCCACCGCATCGTAAAAAGCCCTTGTTAATCAAAGGGTCATATTTCACAATGACAATGAAAGTAGGAGATCAATAGTGAAACTCTAAAAGGATGACGATAAAGCTCAGCTCTCATGAACAGGGCTGCAAGAAGTGTGATACTTACATGAACTTGGGCTTTGAAGGTGTCAGCAATGAAAGAGTGATAGGATGAAAGAAAGAGATGCGTGAGAGTAAAAATGGGCGACAACATCTTCTATGTTTAATGTGCAATGTGGGCGTGGGTATTTCCGTGACCACAAAGAATGATAAATGCCTTATTGTTTATCAATGAGCCAAGCTGCGAAGATAAACAAACTACAGTAAGCAAGGTTGCAATGTCATCGAACAACAACAACAATCAGCTAACAAGTTACTCGCTTGCTGGTGTTCATAATAAAATGGGAGCGATCACCCTATTTACCGTTAATATATATGAAGAACCCATATGTGATGCATGAATCAACCTCTGACAATGCAGAATACTGGGAACGGAATACGTTACAAGAGGAGCAGATCATCATAAAGGGAATGATAAATTAGGCTTCCACGTTTATATATTGAACGCGTACAAGACATTAGTGACCCAACATGAACCACACATGTCTGCAATTGTATTTTGTTGACGGTAATGTAAGTAAAATGGACGTGCAAAATCGTGTTTAGCTCACGTCGTGCCATTGGCATTGTTCAACTCAAGGGGTCACGTGCATGTTATCGAAAATATAGAATGCAATCGTTCTTTATATATGTGATTCGATTGATGATGATGATGGTGGTGGGTGCAATTCCAAAGATAAAGGACATGTGGTAGGTATATAGCTGGGCCATTTGACTGGTAGATTTTCTTGGATCAAGGGTGTGTCAAATGGTATATGATTACATGGATCATGATGGATATGGATGTCAATGGTAATAGGATGGATGGAGGATTGGTTGAGGCACGTGCACAAAGCCACAATTGGAGATCTGCTGTCATTATTCGTGCACCGCCCAAAGAAAAAAAAGCTTTTGGTGAGCGATAGGTGAATCTTCCTCTTTTTCAAAAATGACTGGTGCTTCGCGTACTTACAGCAAGACCTCCAAGGTCCCTAAGCGCCCCTACGAGTCTGCTCGTTTGGACCAAGAATTGAAGCTCGTTGGCGAGTATGGTCTCAAGAACAAGCGTGAAGTCTGGCGTGTCGGTTTGACCTTGTCCAAGATTCGTCGTGCTGCTCGTGATTTGCTTACCTTGGACGAGAAGGACCCCCGTCGTCTCTTCGAGGGCAATGCTTTGATTCGTCGTTTGGTCCGCATTGGTGTCTTGGACGAGAGCCGCATGAAGCTCGATTACGTCTTGGGTCTCAAGATTGAGGACTTTTTGGAGCGTCGTCTTCAAACTCAAGTCTTCAAGCTCGGTCTTGCCAAGTCTATCCATCACGCTCGTGTCCTCATTCGTCAACGTCACATCCGTGTTGGTAAGCAAGTTGTCAACGTGCCTTCCTTCATTGTCCGTTTGGTAAGTATTGAATGAATGAATGAATGATTGAATGAGTGGATTCATTGTTTCTTACACATTACGCTATAGGACTCGCAAAAGCACATTGACTTTGCCTTGACCTCTCCTTATGGTGGTGGCCGTGCTGGTCGTGTCAAGAGAAAGAGAGCCAAGGCTGCTGAGGGTGGTGATGATGAGGAGGATGAAGAGTAAATATTCGATGCATCACAATAAATCCATTGCCCATACTCGTTCAAAAAGAACTTGACTTTTTTTACATGTGAGATGTCGTAACAATTACAGGGCTAATATAGAAACAATGCAACTACAACGACGATACCTGTTCAACAAAGAGCAGCATGTTCCTGTGAAGCGGTGCCAATAACAGGATAACGACCAATGGTGATGGTGAACAGAAATTACCAGCACAATGAGATGAAGCTTTGTTTCCTGGGATACGCAATGGTGATGGGTCTACAAGTTGCCATGGCAACCTTCTTCAAAGGCACATTTGGCGTTTTCAGCCCTGCTTGCAGAAAAAGACACATTGCTTGCATGATGGGTGAAGGGAAAAAAAGAAATGCCGCATAAAGCAATGGTGTTTAGTCTTTGTATTGCGCACTGCATGGTGGTCAGAATAGCATCTCACAGCTCAAGCCCCTTATCACACCTTTATTCATCAACCCACTTGAGCCCCTGATGTCTCCATACACTATCAACGTAGTCAAAAAGAATGTCTTGACACTGATCTCTATAACGCGATATCCGTAAGCATACTCAATAGTCTCTACGGGGAAATCCGCTCTTGGGCTATTATTATATTACTTGCTGCTTTGGTATAACCCTCCGCCCAAACCTTTCTTTTATTGCCCTGAAATGCGGTTACGCATTCTCATTGTCCTCTTCTTCCTTCTCATCGTACTCGCCATTCTCGGTTTTGCTCCCATTCAGTTGGGTGGAAAGGTCAATGACAAGGTGCTTCACTATACAGCCTTTCTGATCCTCGGCATTTGTCTTTATTTCCTATGGGATCTCTCCTATAAACGTAACCTCCTTCTTGCCTCGGTCATCTTGTTCTCGGCTGCTATCCTTAGTGAATGCATTCAAGGCCTTTTACCGGTGGGTATTATTGTCCTATGGGCTGTGGATCCAGAGTGCATGTCTCCTAACATGGCAGTTGTTAATTAGTACCGCACATTTGATCAATACGATATTCTCGCCAACCTACTTGGAGGCGTCACAGGATTATTATCAGCATTCTTGATCGATTACTTTTTTACATCAAGGCGTGAGCATCGTCGTCGATGGGGTGGCAAACGTGAAGCCGAGTATCAACGGGCCTTGATGGATGAATCTGATCTTGAGCTCAACGAAGAAAGCGATCATGACGAGCATCACCGATAATGTTCCTCCTTTTACCCTCTCTTTTTATTTGGTTCCTTAATAGCCGTTCTACACTATATACTTTATCTGCATAACTTTTTTTTTCTTTCCCTGTACCTTTATAAGTAAACAATAATAAACTTTTCTTCAAAGCTGATGATGGCTCACTTGCGTGATTGCTAAGTAGTAAAACTTTCGACACGTGATCACGAGTACTCATGTAATGAAAAGGTGTACTGTGGAAGCACATTTAATGCCATGCATACGTCATTTTGTGATTAGTACTATTGCACAAGAACGAAATCAAAGGTGAAACTTGTATCCTGGATCATAGAAGAAGAATAGAATGGCAATAGACATGGCAATAACTATTAAAACAGATGACAAGAAATGGTACAAATATATGTTCCTGGCATATAAAAAAGGATCGAATGCGCGGATGGGTGGTGGTGAGAAGGATGGTGGGTGAAAAGTAATATTGTAGCACACGTGATGTAGGGGAGGGAGGAAAGGGGGGGGAGGCTGTGAAAAGTAGATGTGGGGGAGAGAGTGGCAACGCGCGCGCGCGCGCGCGCGCGCGGTATATATATATATATATATATATATGTATATGTGCGCGCGCGCGCGCGCGCGCGCGCGCGCGCGCGCGCGCGCGCGCGCGCGCGCGCGCGCGCGCGCGCGCGCG
>NW_026695328.1:569278-662014 GCF_029851405.1 Lichtheimia ornata
CCCCCCCCCCCGGCCCCCCGGGGCGCCCCGCCCGCGAAAGAGTAGCTGTGGGGGAGAGAGAAGTGAGGAACGATAACAATACAAACTTGCTTTTGGACATCTAAGCAACAACGACTTTGCCTTTTTCCACGAATCCATGTTCTCCATCGCCTCCAATAAAAGGTGGACAAATACAGAAACGCACTGTGCCACTTGTTTTACCCTTGACGTCGACCATCGTTTCTGGATCAAAGGGTGCTTCTCCTTCCTTGGTATCGAGTGTAGATATATCAACCTCTTGTCCACGGATAGCCACTGTCAATTTGGTTGCCTTCTCTACAATGTCTGCCACCTTATTGATGTATCGCTTCTCCTCATCCGCCTTTGCATCGTGTTCACGTAAAAAGGGTGAGTACACATCGGCCAAATCTTGGTAAATTGTATCGACAATCCGCTTCTTTTCTGTGGCAGCTGCTTGTTGTAGATCACTGTCTTTGTTGCTTTTGGCGATAATGCATGCTAGTTGTTGTCGCAAGCGTACTGCGAAATCGGATCCATTGGCTGTCAGCCATTCGCTCACTGAAGCATAAGCATCGTTGATCTCCATGCCTGGATAGACGGGGCATTTGAAAATCTCATAGACCAAATGTTCATGCACAAGCTTTTCTGCCAGTAAGTTGATGTGTACGGGCTCAAGTTCAGAGGCACCCTTTGGAATCAAGGCAGGCCATTTGGATGCAAACTTGGATGCGGCGGTTTGCATGTCGGCTTTTTTGTTGAGGGACATGATAAGGCGTGCAATCGAGTATTTTAGTAATTTGAACGTGTCGCGAATGGTCGATAAATCATCATCAGTGGCTCGTACAGAGCGCGTGTGCTCAAAGAATCGATGTTCGATTTGCTGATATTCTTGTTCCTCTTGTTGCAGCATACGTCGCATCTCTTCATATTGTTGTTGCAATGCATGCTTCCGATCAGCTTCTGAAATCACTTCTTTTTGCATATGAGAAATGGCCGTATTCACTTCTTCAAGCTCGCGTAATAGTTCTTGGACCTCGGGTGAATCATCATCTGCATGCTGTCGTGCTAGTGAAAAGGCTCCTCCACCATCATTCTGTATCGAAGTAGGACGTACATCTGATCCAACATCATCTACCAAATGATATGAGTTATAGGTACATGTCATAGAACATACGGCCTTTTACTTACTGTAGGATGGCTCACCATAGTATGAAGTAGCCTGTGAGACGGGTCGATCCAGGGCATCATTATAATATTCAGGCCCTCCACCAAACGAAGCACGATCCCAACCTCGTTGACTGCTTGCCGATGAGATGGAACGCAACTCATTGTCACGATGCTTGTCATTGTTGTCTTTTCCAGTCTTCTTGAAGAATCGACCCACTTTGCTCGCTGTACTTTTCATGGTCTTTGCTCGTTGTACATGCTTTACAGGTGGCTGCTGCTGCTGTTGCTGGTGTTGTGAGTGATGGTCATGCATGCCTTCATGGGGAGGAGGATGCGGTGGCATGGGAGCAGGGAATGGAGACTGGTTTTCGGTCATTGGCAGAGATGTTTAGAATAAACTCAAGCCGAGAAAAGAAAGAGAAGGTGGCAAATAGTAAGAAAGGGGAAGTGGAAACCAGGGCCTAATGGGCTTAGTGTCTTTGGTAGCTAAATGCTAATCTCTCTCGGTGTCTGCTATTTTTAGCTGTGGCAGCCAATCCATTATCTTTGTATCACAGATCGCAATATGCGTAGTACATTGGCCCGCTCGGGGAGAATGCAGCTATCATCTTGACGCATGAATTCCTTGAACATTGTTGTTTACTAGTATTGTTTATACATAAGATTCCATATCATCATATAAACGAATGAAAAGAAAACATCATGGCACTGGTGAAATGTTGATGTAATGCACGTTTCCAATGACAACCACCGCCGCCCTTTCCCAAAAAGAAACCTGCCATTATTGCACGTGCACAGGCCATACATTGTTGTAGTATACTGAACTTTACTCGGTGATCGCCCACATAGAGATGCTATAGACTAAACAAATTCCGTCATACCATTGTGCCACCGATGAATGCTCACCCTTAATAAATTGGTGTTCTTTTGACAGTTTGCTATTCACAACAACGAATAAACATAGTTGCATCCCCAATGAAATGAATGTTTTAGCAATGACAGCTACTACCCTGGTTCGCAAGGAAAAGGATATGTACTCCTCCTTCCATCATACAACACCGCCCACAAACAAATAAAAATAGTTTGTTTTCTCATTCATTCGCACATACACCACACCCACCATCCACTTTTGACAGCTTCTTCTTCCCCGTTTTATGCTCTAGAGTCTCTCATAATGAGCACAATGATCCCCAAGGAACCAAGGATAGAATCGATGACCAAGGGCGTGGCAATGTGAGATGTATGCAGAGGCTGCAATAAACTTGAATCGCCTACTGTTTCTAGCTCCACTGCTGAACCCCTTTTCTCCAACATCGTTACTACCCAGCGGCACATCTATAGCAAAATGCATGCTCGGGAGCAAGTCTTCTCTCACTCTCACTCTCCCCTAACTCCTCAAAATTTGGTTGTTGCCCTTCAGCTCCTTTTTTTTTGGCACACAAAACATTTGTATATAAAGGTATCTACCTGTTCTCCTTCTCTCTTGGTCAAGCGATACACTTCTTCTTCTTTTCCTTTACCATTCTCATCATCATGAATACTACTTTTACTACTACTACTCGCGTGTTGCTATCTTTGCTAATCTTGAGCTTGGTGGGGACCCATTCGTTAGCCCAGCTGTCAGCTCCCATGAGAAATTATAATGTCACAAGCCCTGTGTCCAATGGCCCTTATGTCGTGGATCGTATCCTACCATGCACCTATCGTCTTATGAGTGATGTTGACAGTTCATGTATGGATCCCATTGATGGAAAATAAGTTTGCATTTATAGACATTGGGTGGATATCTTTTATTAACCATGTTCATCATTCTATGGATCAACAGCGCTTCGTCTCCAAATCATTCTTAAACCAGTGGCTACGACGCCAACAACCTCATCATCGGGTAATCAACAACATGGTGCTGGTGCTGCTGCAAGTGCTGCTCCTGCATCGGCTGCTGCTGCATCACCTACTACTGGAGGAGGAGGAGGATCATCAACAAATAGCAGCAGTAGCAGCAGTAGTGGTAGTGGTGGTAAGAATGCTACGCAACCGGAGCCTATTGTGATTACGGATAATGCGGATGTGTCAAAAACGGAAGCATCCGCCAAGCATGATGGGAACATTACATACTATGAGCATTCATTCAACTTTAAGATCCCATCGACTGTGGCACCAGGGCGTTACAATGTCGTGTTTTTTGATGCTTCAACGAATACTGAACTCCCCATTCCTATCGAAATCCGGTCAGCTGCACCCGCTCAGTCTCCCAATGGCAGTTCAGGGGGCAAGACATTGGGCGGTTCCTCGAACGGTAATTCAAATGATGGTCATTCTCAGAGCATCTTTGCTTCTTCCACCATGTCAACGCCATCTGCTTGCACCTTTACACGTATTATTATCATGTTGTCCATTGTAATGTTTGCATTTGCTGTTTGAACAAAGAAAATAGATATCATCATCTTGATTTTGTATCTCACGTGTGTTGTGATTCTCTTGATTGCCTTTTTTATCCTGTTGTCGTCGCTGCTTCTTTCCCTCTCTCCTCCTCCTACTCACTCACTCACTCACTCCTCATTTAACTCCTTTAACTTTCCCCCCCTCAATGGACGAAGAAGAATTCAGCAATGTCACATGGGATATCCAAGACAATACCAAACATGATACTCTCGACCCTTTATCTGATATCACTGATAGTCTAAATCAACCTATACAACAACAACCGCCTATAGAGGTACATACGCAGCAGCAACCTTTCTTCTCTTGGCATTCACATTTTGAAACTTTCCGTGATAGCAGGAGTCTTCGAATGGTGATCCAGCATCTTCCTTGACGTCCATTGATGTTCAGCAGTCCAATGATCCTCTTGTGTCTGGTGCAAGCATTGAGAAAGGTGGTGGTGGCTCGTGGTTGCAGGACGACAATAAGCTTACCCTGCATGATAATGCTGAATCTTCCTCGTCGCCGTTCGCCACTCGGAGCCAACAAGATCAACCTCAGCATAACATCTTGGTGTCCGATCCACGGAAAGAAAACGATTACATTTCATATCGTATCGTATCTCCTGTAAGTGCTCTATCCCTAAAGTTGTCTTTATAGGCGGCGTACTCATATCATCATGTGATTAGAAATCATCTGTGCGGCGTCGCTTCCAGGACTTTGTATGGCTCTACAATGTATTATACACACACTTTCCAGCATGCTTTGTACCCCCTCTTCCAGACAAGCATAGGATGGGTAAGTGGACATGAACACCCTCCCCCCCCCAACCCCATATGAGCATCCAAGTGACTCGAGAATGGATTTAGAGTATGTCAAGGGTGATCGATTCAGTAGCGAGTTCATTGAACGTCGACGCGTCAGGTATGTCGTTTCACAATGAATGGCTCTTTTACACAAATAGGCTGACCAGTCAAACATAGCCTCCAGCGATATCTCCAACGCATTGCACGTCATCCCGTATTACAAAAATCCGAGTTCTTTATCATGTTTCTTGAATCGTCAAAGTTTGTGCGTATACATAAAGGATGGGATGGGGATATGCATAAACAGCACTAATTTTGCCATGCAAATGCCTAGAATGATGCCTCAGCTCGTGCACTTCGTGAAAGCCAAGAGACCATGATGGATACCATTAGCGACTCCCTCGTGAATGCATTTGTCAAAATCCGGAAAAAGGATGAGCGCTTTGTCGAGATGAAAGACCGTGTGGATCGTCTTCAAGAGAACATGAGTCTTTTGGAAAAGACATTACTACGTACCAACAAACGCACAGAAGGTAAAAAGTCATCCGATGATTGATTAAAAAATGCGCTTGCTTGACGCTTTCCAATAATAGACATGGCACACGACTACAAAGAGCTTGCAAGCAGCATGGCTGGATTGGCTGAACATGAGAACCGGATAGGGTTACCACTCGGCAAATTTGCTACAGGATTGTTGAGCTATTCACAACACATGAAGGAGATGGCTACGCACGATGGCATGTGGCTAAGTGAAGTTCATGATTTTATGGCCTATTACAATGTTGTCAAGGTAATGCATGCGTATCCATGGAAACGGGAAATGTGATTAATTAGGCTATTGTGTATGTATGTAGAGTGTGCTCAAACTACGGGATCAAAAGCAATTGGACTTTGAAGAGCTTTCAGATTATCTCCAAGCAACCATCACAGAGCGAGAGAAAACACTACATCCGCGACCAGGGGAAGGTGGAGGCTATAATCTGACAGGCTATTTTACTGGAAAGCTAAATGAAGTGCGAGGTGCTGATGCTGACAAGATTCGGAGGGAAAAGGTGCTTCGATTGGATGAGCAAATTCGAGAGGTATGTATAGCACTAGCAAGGTTCATCTATCGTGATATTAATACCCTCCACACTATAGCTTCAAGATGCCGTTGAACAAACACATCAAGTATCCACAGGCTTTTCAGAGCAAGTAAAGCGCGAAGATGGGTATTTGGCACGTACAAAGTCATGTGAAATGCGTGAAGCGCTGAGTGATTACACAAATGCCAAAGTCGACTTTTATCAGCAGGTAAATGATGCATTCATTCTTCTGTTTTCCCCCCCCCTTTTTTGCTCATGAATGTGCGTTGATGGTGATATAGAGTGCAACGATATGGCGTGATATTGTCAATAGCTTAGAGCAATTGGAAGGATAGCTTGTATGTAATTCATCATAGCGTTTTTATATATGTAACAAAAAGAAACAAGGATTCTAGTCGGTTTTTGATTTACTCGCCACGGCTGTAAACCCATTGACCCTTAGGAACAGGGACTTCAAGAGGTTCCCAAGGCTTCCATTCCTCCATCTTGCCAACGAGCTTGAGTTCTTCTTCAGCTTGGATAATGAGTTCCTCGATCTGACCATTGTCGATAGTCTTTTCAATCTCGGACACGTCCTCATTGCCTTCAACAATGGCAAGACGGTGCTGAGTCATCGATTCAGTTGCTTGGCGGTAGACAGCGCTTGCTGGAAGACGCGACAAAGCGGTGAGTGTCTTGTTGTATGTTTGAATGAGGTGTGGGCGTGGGTTGGGATGAACGGGAATGCCGGTAAGACCAGTGGAGGCCTAATGCTTTATCGTCAACGCGTCTGATGCATGTCATGTGTAAAAGATTGCTTGTCCCCTTACCTTCTTGGCCGCCTGCAGCAATGGACGGGTGAAGAACATTATAGGGTGGAAGTCTTAAAGGTGTTGTTTGTGGAGACCCGGCTTTGTTGCCCGCTTGTGCCCACTATGGCCGCAGTCACGAGGAACTCCCAATCCTATTTTGATAGTCGGTGTCTATCCTAAATTAATACACTTTGCTATTGTCTAGTGGATTGTTTATGATCAATAGGATACATGCATCTTCTTTAATAAAGCAAAGGACATAAGATTTTCAAATATTGACGAGTAAAGCAAGCAATAGCTCTATACAAAGACTTTTTCAATTTGAAAAGATACGATTTCTAGTTGGTGTTTGCACAACAGAATTCTATATCAACGATTTCTTTGGGAGCAGTTGCAGTAAGCACATAGGGCTCTTCTTCGCCCACGACACAGTTATCTTCGATACGGATGGCAGTGCCTTGATATTCACGAGGGAATCGGTCATCGTAAGGTACATAGATGCCTGGCTCAATGGTGATAACCATATTCTTCTTTAGCCTACGTGACCTATCAAGATCATGGCAATCGTGCACATCAAGTCCCAGATAATGACCAACATGGTGAGGATAGAGGATACGCTCGAGATCCTACATATACATGGGTGGATACGTCGTTAATATCCTTGTTGCTCTAGGTTGTGGATAAACTTCTTACCCATCTATTTGTTTGGAATCCAATTTTCGCCAATTCCTCCTTCATTAATCGTGCAGAAACAGCATGGATACCGTGTAGTGAAATCTTGGCTTGTTCTGTACAGAGCTATGTGTATGATTTAGCAATCATAACAGGGATTACATTAAAGGGTGGGTCATCACTTACCTTGATGCATGCTTTATTGACATTCAAAACGGCTTGATACAATTGACGTTGTGGTTCAGTGAACTTGCCATTGACAGGCCAAGTACGTGTAATGTCGCTTGCATAACCATGATATTCACCACCACAATCCACCAGCACAAGATCACCATCTCTGTTAAAAAGATATATTAGAACAAAGCAACCACGAATGAATGGACCATGTACCAACCTGAGTTTCATGTCATTGCGTACATAATGCATTGACAATCCATTAGGGCCGCCAGCGACCACTGGGACATAGGCAAGGATACTCGATCCACGCATGCGACATTCATAATCCAGCTTTGCCCACAATTGCGATTCTGAATATCCAGGTTGTGTCCATTTCATAGCCTACACACAAACGTTAATGTGGGTGCCCTCAGTCACTCAGTCACTCACCCACTACGTACCTCAATAAAAGCCTTTGCACTGATATGACCCGATTGTTTCATGAGCTCGATCTCATTGTCGCTTTTGATAATACGCATTTCTTGTACAAGAACTGAAAGAGGCTTCACCGATCGTTGGTTCTTGGCTATGCATGAATGAACAAAGTGTCAGCAAAATCACACACAATTTTGTCCTATCATTCCCATGTGCAGGAACCTGATCCTTACACACCCTTTAAGAAATTGAACCACGAGGAAGACCTACCAAAGTCCACGAGACGTGTAGCATCCGAAGCGGCCAAGATGGATGACGCAGGGGGTTTATCCATGAAGACATGTTTTGCTTGTAGTGCATCCTTTAGGAACATGGGGAAACGTGCATTGTCATAGGCCTATAATCAATCAAGGATGAGTTATTTTCCAAGCAGGTAAAAAAGATAAAGGCATACCTCATCAGCAGCGAATAATTCTTTTGCACCATCCACACCAGTACGAGGACCATCCCATAATTCATCGGCAGGACTTTTGGGTGGGACAAACATGGTTTGCTTGTATCCTCTAGATGAATCGTTCTTTTCTTCCAACCCATCGTCAGCAGCTATCCCATCTTGTATCTCCTTTGTTCATCACTGTACCCAAAATCATGGCCGCGTCTGGTTCATTGAATCCACTGAGGTAGGAGAAATCCGTGTTTTGGTGGAAGGGATAAAAGACATTGTTGGACATGTAGCGTGTGCCATAACCAGCACTGATGACAGCACTTCCTTCAGGCAATACTTTCATGAGATTGGCTCTTCGTCGTTCATACTCGGTTGCAGGGAGACCAGGTGTCACTATCGGAAAATTGTGTGCATGGATTTAGCCGTCTATTCTCCTTATCAACAAAAGGCCATTGTTGTATCCATACCTTCCCCTTTTTTCATAAGATAAGGATGGCTATATACAGTGGGTTGTCCAAACGATCGCTGGTGGGTTTCTGGAACAAGATCAGATACGGTGGTGCCCGAAAAGGGTGCTTTGCGTTGAATGAGGCGAGTGGTACGCGTGGCTGCAAGGCGTGCACCAAGCAATGAAACTACATGGAGGGGGAGGATCACAATGACATGTATGAGAAAAGAGAGAGCGAGAGACAAGTAGCATGGGTCATTGGGATTGGGATCACTTGCCACCAAGGGAGGATCGTGCCTGGCAGTACATGTGGGAAAAGTGTCAAAACCCGGGGTGTGAGATAAAGCGAATAGATAGGTTGGTTGGTGGTAGTGGTGGTCACAATCATTTATATGTCAGGCGGCTGTTGCCATCATCACACGTACACGTACACGCACCACAGACACACGCATACATCACCAGTGCGCGCTTACTCGGAGCATTTCGGATAAAGTGGGATGGGTTGAATAGGCATTGAGCGTATCCTAGTTACTGTTGTATCCAAGGAATCCTATTGATCACCCACAATCCTATCCTTCTCCTCTCCAAAGAACCCGCTTTTGCCCACCTGCCTTCCTATTCATATCCCTCCCTCATCATGACAACAATATAACACTATAATAATCTCATTGATATCCTGAACAAGGGAACATTGTTCTTGAAAGAGAGAGAGTGTGTGTGTGATATGCATTCGAACTATCTATGGTTGCGGAGGGGAAAAAGAATTGTGATGTAAACACACAGCCAAGTTATCTTATTGAGCATCAGCACGGGAAGCAATGTAGTCAATAGCTTGGTTCACGGATTTGATTTCATCAGCCTCCTTGTCAGGGATCTCGACACCAAATTCTTCTTCGATGGCCATCACAACTTCAACAGCATCCAAGCTATCCAAACCGAGGTCATTGATAAAGTTGGAGGCGTTGGTAACCTATACATACACCATACACAAATAAGTCCATGATCCCATCCATTCAACATATATATGTGTATCTGTCATTTACCTTGGAGGCGTCAACCTTATCGAAACCCTTGACGATATCAAGAACGCGCGATTCGACATTCTCACGGGGAACACCACCAGTAGTATAAAGACGAGTGAGGACAGCGGGAGTAGCGCGGAAAGCAGCTTGACGGCTCACAGTAGAAACAGAAGCAGCGCGCGATGCAGCATTAAGCAAAACAGAAGGACGGAAGAACATGGTCAATGACTAAAGATTCGAAAAGCGGAAAGAAACGAAACCACACAAACGCTGGCAAATGTACCCCATCATCAAGACTTGCCTGTGTGACTCCTCTCATCCCCGCCAACGCCCGCTTTTCATCTCTTTAACACACTAGAATCCTATACAACACCTCCAACTCCTCCTCCCATCTTCATTCTTACAACAATAAAGCCCTGTCATAGATGATGGTAAAGGATAGTCATAAGCGCGATAAGATTATTTGGTAACACTTGCATCTCCTTGGCTATTTCATACAAGCAAAGAAACTGATGGAAATGTGTATAGAGCCCTTTGTTCTTCATTCATAAGCCCGACGACGTGATATGGCATCTTTAAGGGCGACGATGAATTAGTCCTCGACAACAATGATTGCGTTCTTTCAAGTTAATGAACAATGCATTGCTTATGAATAATGAATCAAAGACGGTGTTCTCAAGATAGAATTAATTGTGGCTCTTAACACTAATCACAATGCTTATAATAGACCAGCAAATGTATTATTCTAACCTTTCCCAAATCAATAATAACAACAACGGTAGCCTTATGGGTTTCCAGATGATGAGGATGTGGGGACATTGACAATGTAATAGGGCAGGGCAGGCTAATAACAACCATGCTTATCATTAGTCATCTTACACGACGCAACACAATGAAAATGTCTCTTGTAACTTGCCTGTATCTTTTGATTCTTTTCACATTGGACCAACCAATCGGGTTTGACAGCCGGTATAGAACTTGTGAGCGCTTTATCATACTTTGGACCACGTGGTACTTCTGCAATGAGATGGGTAGTGTCGCTGGTAATGTCTTCTTGCCATGTAGCTCCCACTTTGTCGAGTAATTGCTTCATTTCTGATACGACTGCTGGTTCTGGTTCATTGAATTCACCAAATACGACAACGATGCCGGATAAATCCTCCATCTTATGGGTGCGTACAGTGACTCGGTTGGATTCGTATTTGCCTGCCGTAGTCTTCATCACCAAATGGAACTCGTATTCATGATCCACATCCAATCCTGATAGCTTCATGGTATGTGTATCGGTAGGCACGTGCTAAAACAGTGATAGAAGATTGGCATCCCACTTTTTTTTCTATCTTTGTTGCTTTAGCCTTCCTTACATGAGCCAATTTGGTATCATTCTTGTATATTTCAAGTGCACGCAATTCAGCCGTGTGCAACTCCAGTGGATCCCATTCAAGTGTCAATGATGTCTGTGTAATGTTGCGCACACGCAAAACTGGATTCCCTGGTTCAACTTGGCCGTATTTCTTCAGGATCGTATCTTGTAGGTCCCAAAACTCGTGCATCTTTTTCTCCTCCTCATCTGAGTTGCGGTTCACAGTAATGTTCACAATGCTTCCCGATGTAACACCATTCGGCAATAGCAAGGAAGGAAACTCAATGAGATGATGATCGTCCGTCAAGAGAATGGCCTGTCAAGGGGAGGTGTGCATAAAGAGTATCCCATTAGCCTACCAAGGCTTTATCGACGCGTTTTCTATTGTCGTATCGTACCATACCAGCATCAAGCCGGCCTACTGTAAACTGAACAGAGGTCATAGTCAAGTGTACAAAGCTGTAAACAACCCGCTACTCTTTGCATATATGGATCCAAGCTGACCTAGACATTTGGCGGAATCTCAACACAACACACCTTGGCCGCATTGGTATTTGCCTGATTTGCGTTGCCATGGAAATCGTATCTCTTGGTTACTTTTGCTCTTGTTCGCCAAATCTGGAGACACAATGAATCATTCTACTTCAAAGACCATGGATCCTCGATGCTATTGCCACACACTCATCTTCGAATGGCAAGGCCTGTACTCTCCCTTCCCATGGCTCCTCCTCCCAAGGCGTATAGGATCGATATTTTAGCTGGTGTATTATGTATTACATTTGCTATTAGTAGTGGCTATTTGTACACGACGTGATTATATACAAGTGTGTTATTACCTTATACTGATCCAAATCAACCTTACCATAGGCAAAAGAAGACGTCTAAACGACATGATACCTCCAAAAATGCATGTCCAAAAGGTGATTGAGATGAGACAACAAAGGGATCATACTTTAACTAACGTGGGAACCTCTTTCTACAACAGGGACAACGACCAACAACGTGGTTCAATTATGCCAGCCAACAAGATCAATCATGGTCGTGTCCAAAGCATCATCATCATCATCAATGTATCAGCTACGTGCACTCTACCTTGGTCCAAAGGGTATTTCTCAAGTATGTCATAGACCCTACAGCAACATGATTCATAGATGTAAAAGATAGAGCGTTGTTTATTGCAAAGAAGTAAATAGTGATTTCCGTCAGTGGTATTATTGTGGAAGGGTGGTGGATGGATCCAATGTGCGGGGTGTGGGGGGGCATATCAGACACGACCACGTTTTGTCGCTCTCGCGCTTTCTTTTGCTCACTTTTAGTCACCAACCAAGAGCAAGCCTCGCTTCCATGGCATCCAATCAACCCGTACATTCGGTTCTCTTTGACAATTCAGCACCTCAGGGCGGTGGTGGTGGTTACTATGATTCGCCTGGAGGTGGTGGTGCTGGTGCTGACGGTCTTCAATTCTACAACTCTTCCTATGGCGATCAGTATACTTCATCATCCTATTATGCTCAACCTCCTCCTGCTGCATCGGGTGACATGCGTGGCCCTGGCTTCGACTATCAATCAGGTTCCTTTTGGAGTGCATTTGGTACTGGCGGATTTGCAGATGAGCCACCCCTTCTCGAAGAGCTTGGTATCAACTTTGATCATATCAAGACAAAGGTAAGCAGGAGGTTGGATCCCCCACACGTGTACACATACATTCGTTGCCATGGAAAGGGAAAGAGAGAAAAGGGACGTGTATACATATTGATGGACCTCTTTTCTTCTATTAGAGCTTGACTGTATTGAATCCCATTCGAGCTGTGCCCGATACAATCATGGATGATGCGGATATGGCAGGCCCACTATTGTTTGTATTTTTATTTGGTATCTTTTTGATGCTTTCAGGCAAGGTCCATTTCGGTTACATTTATGGCGTCGGCTTACTTGGCGTGGTCTCTATCTTTTTGATCCTGAATATGATGAGTGAAACGGGTATCGATTGGTCAAGGACAGCGAGTGTCCTCGGTTATTGCTTGCTTCCAATGGTCATGTTGAGTGGGTTCAGTGTCGTACTTCCATTGGGTGGATTCGTCGGTTTGCTGCTTACGGCTGTTAGCATTCTATGGTGCACTTATTCAAGCTCTGGCATGTTCACAAGCGTTTTGCATATGAGCGAACAGCGCTTCCTTGTCGCATACCCTGTCGGTCTCTTTTACGCTTGCTTTGCTTTGATGACCGTTTATTAGAAAGGATCCAACACCCCTCACCCACCCCACCCTCCTCCTTCAAATCTGTATATAGAAACTAGCTAATGGATGAACACAGTATCAACAATGAGATACATATTTGCTTGCTATACTTTTATGTTGAGGATATCTACAATTGATCATTGGATGGGATTATTAAGAGCGCACCTTGGTATTGGGTTCCTTGGCATTCCTTGAGTAGCTATCTCAATGAGGAAAAGGGATTATCAAGCGTCTCAATGTTCGTCTGACACCTTCAATAAGAATGTATACAAATGTAGGATCCCAAATACAGTCATCCAAATACAATAGTAAACGTAACATTTTGGGTCATCAGTGATCCAATCACGTGGTGCCACTTGCCCTCATCATGTCAACATTGGAAATAACACACTCGCAAGTGCCAAAGCGTGTCCGGCGTATCATACCCTTGAAATCAAATGATACTTTTCGAATCCCTAATAGTGTCCAAGCAACTGTAGCATAGCAACGCTGTACTTCCACGCAAGGATGAATCATGAACTCTTGAGTTGTATAATGGAGTGCTTTTATCTTGTGCTGTCATGGCTGACATTGGGTCAAAATGGGACCAGTTGGCTCGGCACTTTTTTTTCTGAGCTCGAAATCCTGGTGTGAGCCGACGACATTGATTTATGCATGGCGTCCATGGTGGTACTCCTGGTGTTGTTTTCTTTCCTGAAACAACCCACGCTAAAATTGATTTGCTCGCATGCATCCACTATTTGGGGTCTCGTGCTATTTGCTTTGTAATGCATGACAAGGAGAGACTTCCCTTTTCTACAATTGACCGGTTGTAAAGGGTTCAGCTACTACTACTTCCTCAATTACACTACTGCTTCCCATTTTATAACTATTACCAAAGGCAACAAAGACCGAGGAGGTGTGAACGCCCCATCAGGATCTAAAAAAAGTTATAAAAGACGCCAAGCTGGGTCATTTCAAAGAACATCAACAACCTTTTCTTTTACAATAATCATGCCAGGAAGAAGACACTTTGTATGCCTCGCTGTCCTGTTTCCTCTTTTGGCCCTTATGGCTCAAGCTAAATATGATCCGGATGCTGATGTCTTGGTGTGTGTAAAACATCAAAATTGCCGCAACATCAAATGTTGGGAGCCTTCCAAGCTTCAAGAAATTGGTATGTATGGATAGCTCCTTCTTCTGCTATAGGATGCATACGCTAATCGGCTGCCGTCATTGTAAATTCTTAGATGGTGCTGGTCGCTGCTGCTATACACAAGAGGATTACCGTGGCCAGTGCAATAAGGATGACAAATGAACGAGTGAATTGGATGACTCAAAATGTCGTAGCGTTATGGATGTCTTACTTTGGCTTGGGAATAAAGCATTTTGCATGCCACTGCTACTGCAGATGCATCATCATCGTTATCATCACCACCATGATGGTTGTTGACTTGTTTTAAAGACCGTGATACCAAAGATAGAGTTCTCTCTCTTTCCGACATCTAGTAGTAGCAATCATAGATACGCCATGGATGATGGGTGTACTGTATTCTTGATATTATACAGTGGATCCAAGAGTATTACTATATGCATGCATGTATTCTTGTTTCCAACATACTTGGTTTCAAGTCACACATGGCTGATCGAAAAGGCAGCCTTGTTGTTGAGTTGATAATAATGCGTCTCCATGGCAATGGCGGATTCATAGGATGACAGCAAAAAGAACGACTACTGCTGTGTTGGACATGTTACGCTTTGAGCTTTAAATTTCTTCTTGTTAAACGTGAAGGAAGGAGCAGGAGGAGGAGGAGGTTGGAAGGAGAGCAAAAAAAAAAGTCAAGGGACAAGGGCTGCATTGGGGTGCCGAGCAACGCGCATGTGTCAATGTTCTATGCATGATATTTCACCTTCCGCAGCATCAAGCATATAACGGATGGCTCCCATCAGGCTCCTTTCTTTTTTGTATCAATTTTTTTCTTCCTTCCTTTTTATTTTTTTTAGTCCCAATATGCGCGAGATTATCCACGTACAAGCAGGTGAGCCTTGTTTGGGTTTTATCATGGACACGCGTTGATAACCTATTATGTATGCTTTACATGCACATGCTTGCTCTTGATGCTATGCAGGCCAATGTGGTAACCAGGTGCGTCATCCTTCTTCGTGATGCTGCCTTATGGGATGATGAACTTACATATGAAGCAAATTGCATGTATATAGATTGGTCAAAAGTTTTGGGAAAACATCAGCCAAGAGCATGGCATTGATGAATCGGGCAACTATGCTGGTGACAATGACCTTCAACTTGAGCGTATCAATGTGTATTACAACGAGGGCTCTACTGGCAAATACGTACCTCGCGCAGTGCTTGTTGATCTTGAACCTGCCACCATGGATGCCATTCGATCCAGCACTTATGGCAAGTTGTTCCGACCTGATAATTTCGTGAATGCACAATCGGGTGCAGGCAACTCGTGGGCCAAGGGTTACTATACCGAGGGTGCTGAATTGGTTGAATCTGTTTTGGACATTATTCGCAAGGAGGCTGAACACACGGATTGTCTCCAAGGTTTTCAACTTGCACACTCGTTAGGTGGTGGCACCGGTTCTGGTATGGGTTCGCTTTTGCTATCCAAGATTCGTGAAGAATACCCCGATCGCATGTTGTGCACCTACTCGGTCGTACCATCCCCCAAGGTTTCTGATACCGTTGTTGAGCCCTACAATGCCGTCTTAACGGTGCATCAGCTTGTGGAGAATTGTGATGCCACTTTTTGTATCGATAACGAAGCACTCTATGATATCTGTTTCCGAACCCTCAAGCTTACCAACCCTGGTTATGGCGATCTTAATCAACTCGTCTCAGCTGTCATGTCGGGTGTCTCTACCAGCTTACGTTTCCCTGGTCAACTCAATTCGGATTTGAGAAAGCTGTTTGTCAACATGGGTGCGTATAGGGGAAAAATTGGGACCATGACGACGGGGTTGTTTCCAAGGGGATGGTTGTTGTTGGTGATGGTGGTGGTGGTGATGTGTGTATGTGTATGCGTAAATAGCAACTGACATGCGGGCGTGTTACATGTACGCACATGCGTAAATTCTAGTTCCCTTTCCTCGTTTGCACTTTTTCATGGTGGGCTTTGCGCCACTCACAGCCTTTGCATCCCAGCAATACCGCAACATCAGTGTCCCTGAACTCACGGCACAAATGTTTGATGCACGCAACATGATGGCTGCTTCAGATCCACGTCATGGTCGTTATCTCACAGTGGCTACTATTTTCAGAGGACGTCTCTCGACCAAGGAAGTTGAAAACCAAATGTTGGCTGTACAGCAAAAGAACTCGTCATACTTTGTAGAATGGATTCCAAGCAGCGTAAAGACATCCTTGTGTGACATTCCACCTATTGGACTCAAGATGTCGGGTACTTTTATCGGCAACAGCACAGCTATCCAAGAGTTGTTCAAGCGTGTCAATGAGCAATTCACGGCCATGTTTAGACGCAAGGCTTTCATGCATTGGTACACTGGTGAAGGCATGGATGAGATGGAATTCACTGAAGCTGAATCCAACATGAATGACCTCGTGTCCGAGTAAGTACTACTATCATGCATGTGGGGGAAAAAGATAAAAAAAGGGGGGCCCTTGAAAGCTATCTTGCATTAGTCCTGTACTTTTAAAGCTTGTGTATATATGATCCGCCACTTTTAACCGATATCCTTTTTCCCATAGATATCAACAATACCAGGAAGCAACCATTGAAGAAGAAGGCATGGAGGAAGATGAAGATTACCTTGAGGAAGATGATGATGTGCCATTGGATGAGTAAATGCTTTCAAAGAAGACGATTAATAAAGTTTGGAGACGGCACCAACTTGTTCAAACATGCATTCATGCATATCGCTATGTACATTGCTGTATTGAGAATGTGCTATACAACAGCGCAAGTATCCACATTCGAAGCAAGTGCCACTTTTCGCAAATCAGATTTCTGCAGCAGCAGCAGCAGCACACGGAGTAAGTTACCCGAGTCATCCGTATTGACATCATGTGCAACCTCGTCGCAGTTGCTGCTGGTGCCCGCATATGTGGATCTGTAAGTAGAGCATAGCAATTTAAGGCGTATGATGGTACACGCATATCGTTTTACGTCAATGTAGATGGTAGTACAAATTCATCGATTCATCTATCCCAAACATGATGGTCATGGGAAAAAAGATCAAGCGACGCGCGCACGTTGTAGAGAGTGGAAGAGGAAATAAGCGTGATCAAATTGACGTGCAGCAAAGGCCTTACACGACAACAACGCGGTGGCTGCTGCTGCTGCTGTCAATCCAATGAGCACATGACCTTGTTGCATTTGTCGTGCATAATATCATTGTTAGCCACGTTCAAAGTAAGACTTTTATTATTGTATTGAGATTGTAATTACTACTACAACAACAAAGAATATTGGAAAGGTGTTCCCCGCTGATGATGATGGTGCTCATGGATCCTGCTGCTGCCTCTGTTATCGAATTTTCATATTATTACAGTGCACATGTACCACATTGCTGCATTATTGATCTTACCGCGTGTGCTATCTCCCGAGCTGGCAATCCTCATTCATTGAAGAAAATGATTAATAATGCTCTTCTGCTACTACTACTGTACTGGTGATGTCGTAACGCATTACATGGACGCAAGGCAATCACTCATCTTTGCGTACCTATTACCGGGTATCCATGTGTATGACGAGTGGTATATGGGATCTAATCTTTACAGCGTAACAACAACACCAAGCACCTTGAACTTGGAGCTTGAATACGATAATTCGGCATGATGAGATATGGCTGATGAGTGTTACACAAGCCAAGATGTGTGTGCGAAAGATCAAAGGATACACCAAACGATACAAAGTTTGTCATAAGATATGGGTGCGTGTCGAGTACGATAAGGAATAATGCCATTGATTCGGGTGATAATGGAGTTTAAAGTGGGAACCATTTTCATGGATGATGCATAAACAGGAGAGGGAAAACGACGAGCGAAACGATCTATTTGAATGGGCCCGTGATCAGGTGTGTCACGAGTTACACCATTGTTGTGTGTTTCTCATGCTCTCTCTCGCTCTCTTTTTACGCGCACATTGATTTACTACGTCATTGCCTTTCTCTCTTCCTCTTTTTCTTTGTCCTTTTCTTTGTGCTTGCCCATTGACTACTGACAATGTATAATGTCCAGCTGCAGCACCCTTCTTTTAGTCCTCAACAACAGCAACAACAACAACAGCAGCAGCAGCATCCTCAAACACATGCGACACAACAAAACCAACAATCCCAATCGCAAGTACAGCACCGTCAACAAGCCGATGTAAATGCCGTTGCAGCAGCTGTAGCTATGGGAAGTGAACAGAAAGCGTTTCCGTCGCCGCTCACAACTTCGTCCCTTGATTCACCTCCTCACCCACATCAAAAAATGAACCTTCAACAACAACAACAACAACAGTTACCTATGAACACCAATGCTCCAGCTTCACCTAAACCATATCCATCCACTGCTTCTCGATCATACACACTACAACAACATCATCAACAACAGAGTCAACCACCTTATAACACACCTACACCGAGTTTCACTCAACCACCAGTATCATCCATGCCTGGATCATCATCATCATCATCACAAGAACGCAGTAGCAAAGACATGTATTATGCATCTCAAGATCACAAGCAATGGTCAGCACCACCGCCACCACCACCAACATCATCTTCATCATCATCATCTCAAGTACCAACATCTTCATGCATGTATGGTAACAAACAATCGGATACATCCATGGTATCACCAACCAGTACAAGTAGCTTTGATGAAGAAATGCAACAACGAAAGTAAGTTGTGTTGTGTGTGAATGAACCGGGATCATTGGGAAATGGACTAAGCCGAATGTTATATAATAGTATGCAGCAATTGTTTGAAAAGAAACGACGACGACGTGAATCGCATAACGCTGTTGAACGACGACGACGAGACAATATCAATGATCGCATCAATGAACTGGCTACCCTCCTTCCTGATCGAGATGCCAACAAAGCCAACAAAGGTACCATCTTAAGAAAGTCGGTGGACCATATCCGATTGTTGCACGATAAACTTGGCGAATATCAGCAGCGTATACAAGAACTGGAATCCATGTTGACTGTATATCGTGTACGAGGAGGTGATGGCAGCGGTGGGGATGCTCAAGGAGGAGGAACCAATGCCAATCTCGGTCAACAACAACAACAAGTCATGATGCCACCACCACCACCACCACCTACAGGACACCCATTGGATTTAGGTGATATGCCTCCACATCTTGGTACACCACACGATCCATTTAGGCGTGATGGATGATGATAGACAATCCCCTTTTTTTCCTCCCACAATGTGCTTTTTTCTCTCTCTCTCTCTCTCTCTCTCTTTTGCTTATTACGACATCATTCATATGCCCTCCCCCCTTGTTGTCTATACCATGTCTCACCTTTATACATATATTACGTGTTTGTATCTTTAGCTACACTCACTCTTCTTCTCTCATTCACTCACACGTTCATTTTGTATTTGTTTGCGTGCTTGATTGGTGGTGGTGTCCCATGTGTGTGTGTGTGTGTGTATTGCGTTTTACATTCGGTTTCTGACCAAGGTACTAGCCTTTTTTGTTCGTTTGACTATATAATAATGATGGTGGTGTGGAGAGCTTTTGAACCAGAAATTGGGGAATGATATGTATACGTTTGTCTCTTGTTTCTTGAACATTCTTCATGATCCATCCAACAATTGGAACAATAAACGAGACTTACCTTTATGATAATGTTGCAATGATGGTGACCTGGACCGGGATTAGATGTCTAATAAAGGAGAGAGCTATGTAAGGTTCGATGAGATTCATCGATTGACATGATCAAGATCCTCGCCATGTACATATACACTGGCCCCCTATTCAAAATCCCTACCCACCAGATGGCGCATCACCATCATGCCCTCACTCCCAAACGATGCCATCATGTACATGCTTGCCATGATATTACTACGTATACTATGAGGCGCAGCGATGCGGGAAAATGGGTTGCCGCGGGTTTGGTACTTGTGCAACACACACGGAACAGCGCCGATCTTACGTATTATTCTTGCCAATTGCCATTTACTCATGTTGTTATGCCTGCCTTCATGTAGGATAATTGTTTGTTTACAATATCATGCATACAATGGGAACCCAATAAACTTTACTCTTTAAAACCCCCTGAGCCATAACTCCATGCATGTGTACATGTGCCTGTGTGGTCGAAAGCGAGAATTGACATCATGGTATTTACTCGATATATAGGTATGGTATGATGTGTGTATACTACATGAGATAGAAGAAGGAGGTGATTATATATGTACAAGGGTATTTACATCGAATGGTGGCATCATCATCATCTTATTCAATGATGGTGCAGCTTGAAATGTGTGCAACCGAAGCATGTGAAAAGCACAAAGGGTGGGGGATTATGAAACGAAACGCACATCAAGCGAAGTAGGTGCTAATGATGGTGTCAATGGGGTGGTCGTCTTGCTATCATCGCTTCTCGCCTTTTGGTGTTTAATGTCGTCCTCGTGTTCCTGATCGTCGTCCTCAGCTGTGATCGCGTAAGAGACCGCTTTCAAGATCAATAATAAAAAGATGATGCTGTATAACAACTCCATGAATAGTAGCAGTAAAAGGAAGAAAAAGAGAGACAGAGGAGGGAGGAAAACGCAAATCAAATCGCTTTTATAGTAGCAAAAGAGGAAAATCATATCACATGCCCTTTTTATCAAATGGCCGTTTTTTTCTCCTAATCCTGAGACAGTTCTTTATAGGGATATTCTACAAGGAAAACCCAAAGTTGTCAAACAAACGAAATCAGGATACAATCTTGATGATGGGTCACTTACCAAGTGTGCTATCTTTTCTTCTCCAAAGCTTCTTTTTCCTCTTTTGAACAACATGCTCAGCCCATACATCCACACAATGCTTCTTTTTGAATTTGCGAATGAAGGTAGGATCCCTAGTAGTAATACAATGTCAGTATCGAGATCATACAAAAAGAGAAAAAGGTACCCTTACCATAGCTCAGACGCAATACCCAAATCCTTGCAGCACCGCATCAATGCATTACTCTTACATCCTTCTGACGCTGTTGGGAGACCTGTGATATCGAAAAAGTCTTGTTCACCTCTAGCTTGAGATACGAATCTACATTCCTATTGTCAGCCCTTCCTTCCCTTTTTGCCATCCTCCCTAACGAGCACACACACACACAAAGTACCTTCCATGACAAACGAGTGCATATTCTCGAGAAATGTTCTTCTTGTTGATGGAATGATCGCCACGTGGTGCAAGACCCCAACCTAATAGCACGTATGAATACCCTTTATCTATATCCACAAACATTGAGACTTACCACCAGGTCCAAAGGCTCTGTTTAAGATACGGCGATATTTGATTTCTGGGAGGTACAACAAACCATCTGCATAATAATTGTTGTAAGTCATCTTGTTGTTGCACCATCATTGTTTCCCTAATGTACCTGGTGTGATCTCAACATCTTCAGGGGCGATAGGTTCCTGGAGCACGTCAGCAATCTCTCGTGGAAAAGGTTGTGTGGATAGGCCATGGAAAGACCGTGACCAGTCTTGGGCACTGGAAGCCTCCTGAAACGGCTGATCGAACGAATCGCTTGCAGGAAAAGGACCCACATTGTTGTCGACAAGTTCCTTGGCAGCTGCCATGGTCGCACTGTCCACCTTGGCGGCTTGAATGTCTTCTTTTTTGATGCTGTCGTCTTTTTTCGCCGATGTCTTTGGGCTGATTCGGACGGTCCGGGTGGTTGAAACGAACGATCGCTGCTCATGACATGTCAATGGTGCTTCACGTTTGACTTTGGATAATCGACTCACGCGTGATACGTTTTGAAGCGTAAACCGTCGAAGCATAACGTATGTCGAGAGGGAGAGAAAGAGAGAGAGTATACAACAAAGAAATGGCTGCGCGCACGTCAACTCAAAAGCATCATTTTCAGCGGAGCTTGGGCCAAATTCCTGCTGCTGCTGCTCTTTGTACGGTGACAACGACATTGGTGGATGACAGTTGCTATGGAAACCCTTTGTGATTGAATGCTTTTCGGTTACGTTTGGTCATAGCTTAATGTTCTAAATGACTTTATGGACCATCTCCTTTCATCCTTTTTGCAAATATGGTATGCTCTTTCTATACCCATTCAATCATGTTGAAGAAGGATGAATAAATCGACAACGTTTGGCATCATGCGAATAACGTCATCTATGCTAATGTACATCAATGAATGTTGGCATCATAATGCTGAGGTCTTAATGTTGCGAGCGAGGCCAAATTTGGCAATTTGGTAGACTAAGGTACCTATTCCAACATTGACGTATGTCTAGTGTACAAGGAAAGGTCAATTTTACATGACCCATCTACATTAAATGGGCATATTGTTCTTGAATACATTCAATGGATCAGCTTTATAAAGAGGGAAGAATGAGCCATCATCAGCAACAACAAAGAGGGCTGTCAAAGCGGGGAGGAGGGGGAGGCGACACATACAATTCCTAGGTTGAGTTTCCACGCCCTCACTTCTCTATCACCGACACCACCACCACACACCACCACCTTCATAATGAACAACCCCAATGCACCCAATCAGCCGAATCAGAATGCGCACAAGTACTTTCAACCTCACATGGCGCATAACGCAAAGCAGTTACAGTTCATTCGCTCGTGTTTTGCAGCCATAGCCGGATCAGCAGCAGGCATTCTTGGATTGACGAATTGGAATGGCTTTTTGTTTTACGCACTCTCTTGGACTATCCTTGCCAGTTTATTGTTGCTCATCAAGTGCCAAAGTCAACCAGGGCTTTACTTCATCAATGGTTGGCGTGAACTTGTCGTGGATGGTGCTTTGAATGGTCTCTTATCATATATCTTATTCCATACCTTCTTATACGGTCTTGTCCACTTGTATCAATGATTCTAATAAACCCGGTCAATCGACATCTATAGCAAGACAACATATGCTAGATTGTTTACAGTATCATAGGAAGATGATAGGGCATTGGTATTCATCCATCCAATCAGCGTGTATGTAACGCAAGAATAAAGAAGATCACATCAAAAGACGTGTTTGACAGTGACGAATGATGTGCTGCGTGGACATCCTTGAATCTTTTCATGTAATTGGCGTCTATTACATAAGGGTGATTGGGGGCTCGAGTCATGCAAGTTCTGGAGACCTTGGTCACCATGATCATTGATGACTAGTTGCTGCTGCATGATTGAACACGCATCCAAATCAAGTATCGAACCTTATCTTTTACGCGTAGTACTCATGTCCCTCTCTCTCTTTCTAATAATGACTTATCCTAGAATGATCTTTTGCAATCAGGGAGAAGAACGATGCGGTACCCACGTGTGTCCAAATCTCCCACACACCTTTTAATATCTTAATTCCGTTACATGATGATGATGGTTGTGGGAAACTCCATGCGATAAAGAGGAAAAAGACCAAGTGCGTGTGTTTCTGCAACCTGGTAATGCATCCATCATCATTCGTACTGCAAATAGCGGGAAAATTCAAAAAAGTCAAATGACAGTGTTTATGCATATGACGACCATTATCATCGTTTGTTATTTCCTTGTCTGTGTTATGGACCGCCACTAAAACCCCAATCACTGTCGATCCAAAAGCTTTTTTAAACTTTTGACTTTGCCAAAGATGGGCATGGACCACATCGCTCTATTTTCAAGCTAACGCCACATAAACACCCAAGCACGATTCAATCCTTTCCCATCTCTCCATATTTCAATTTCTCATCGGCCCGAATTTGACAACCGTCATATCATACAGTAAAGGCGTAATCCATTTCTTTGGGTTCATCATGCACAACAATATACAATGTGGAGCGTCTATGTATACTGTACAAGGTGGCACACACAAGAGGCTCCTCGCTTGGCATGTGTAATGAAATCAATTTCATTGCCAGTCCTACTACTACATAGATCTCTTTAGAGATAGGGATATCAAAATAAAAAAAGAGCGAGATATCGATCATGATAATGATGATGGCCTTATGATGATTCATCGATGTGTTCTTTTGCATATCTTCATCTTGACCATTGATCCCAATCCCGGTAGCACGGCAATGGGTTCTGGACTCAATTTTATATATATAATCTATTATCTATATCCACTTGGATGGCCGGCTACTGCCTAAAGAAATCATGTCTTTGTTTCACATTCTCTCTTCTATCTCGCTCTCATCATCATCATCATCATCACACAACAATCGTATCACTCTTGCCTCTCTCTCTCTCTCATTCTCTTTCTCTTGTTCCGCATCCGTAGTACAGAGGTGACAATAGCATCATTATCAGCACACACACACACACACACACACACTTCAAGTAGCAAGGGGCATGGACCTGATAAAGTATATTCCGATTTGTGTCCTTGGAATCGATCCTGAAGAAACGTGGTGGAAAATGTGGCGGAGTTGACTGTGTCAGAAGAAAGAGGGCAAATGATCCCCATCCCTTGTGTAAAGGAACGCCTTGAACCAAGTATTCGGGCATTTTCATTATTTGACGGGTCGGCGTGCATCAATCATTTTACATGTGATAGCAAATGAATTCGTGCAGTGACCAACGAGTGAGGTAAATCAGCACTTGGTTGGAAGGGGGATAAAAAACGTGGCCCTAAGCGTTACACTTGGACCGTGTGAGAAAAGGGAAAGAGCAAAAAGTGAAGGACAACGGATTTGGCTATGAAAGGATAATGCTTGATGGAGTAAGTTTGCAGTGGGGCACGTGTGTATGTGCGCAGGTGTTGGTGGCGACGAACACAAGTCCTATTGACAAAGTTTTTATCTAGTGTGGAGCTTAATACTAAAGCTTTGGTCCCCCACACATACACTCACAAATGGAATGGGGGAACGAGGAGGCGTGTTCGATGCAAATGATAGGTTGTTCTTCAATGCAGATGGGAATCCAAGCACACTTTAACGTTTTACCCCAATACGAAAAGACAAATAAAGAAGATGCATCTTCCATCACCACCGCAGCTTTCCCTCTAAAAGATAGTCAAAAGTTACAAACATCTTTCCAAAGAAGGGTAGTACAGATTGGGCCACAAAAAAAATATCGGGTTCCCCTGCGAACAGACCAACATTTACTTTGTCCGCCCGCGCATCTACACACGGACATCTACATCCGCACAAAACGCACGTCCATACTATCATCAAGCGATCATCCTACATACTCAACATGATGTTTCTAACAAATTTGGCTTCCCAAACACACACACATACACACATCCACGGAGGCAAGGAGATAATATTTGTGTAAACGATAGGTGGGCCGTGTGTGAGTGTGTGTGTGTATGTGTATGTGCTTCCGCCCATCTTACTTTATGTTTTGTAACCCCGTTCACTGATAACATCCTACTCTCTCTCTCTCGCTCTCTCTCTTTTTCTCGCTACCTCCCTCCAATGGTAATTATAGATACCCGTCACTTTTTTTTGTTTCCATCGCTCATTCGCATATAAACGTCGGCAATCATCTTGATTCAAATCACCCACACACCTTCTTTCATTCTCCCCTTTTTCTCTTTACCTGCTTTTCGCATGATGGATCATCATCATCATCATCATCAACTACCACAATCTTCACCATTGTCGAACACTGGTATGCCACCCATGTGCCATGTGTTTGGAGACAATCAGGATATCATGCCGAGCAATGCCTTGTTTATCCCAGACTTTGGCAAAGCACCCAGCTCGCTGGTAAATGCTTCGTTGCATGAGAATAGCAACCACAACAGCAATAGCGCATACATGAACACCACCACGTCACCTTTATCATCCTCATCATGCCCAAGAGACGATATCTCAACACCTGCATGTGGGTCGCCAATCTCGCAGTATGACGACAACAATAGCAGCGAAGAGTCCCAACAGGCTTGTACCTCGTGGATTGGTGGCAACGACAACAACAGTCATCATCATGCTGTTCTATCACGACATTCTTCTTTTTCTCTTGTAATGCACAATTTCTATTGATTGCCGTATAACCGTATGGTGGGCATTTACTAAGCTATGGTGCCATTCTTTTTTTTATTTTCTGCTTTTGGCATGCAGGATCATCGCTATCAGTCGACCCCATCTTCGAATGTTCCTTTATCCGGCAACGTGGGTTTATACTCGACTCCATGCTCATTCCCAAACAACAATAGGTATATCATCCACAGCATTTACTTTTAATTTTCTATACTTTTACTCATACAAAGTGTGGTCAACCACCTACTAGTGCATCCTCACCGTTACTCGGTGGAACACAAGTACAACCAGCTAGCGAAGGGTAAGACAAGCAAAACAACCCATACCTTTTATATGCTTCTTGTTAATGCGATTATAAAAAAAGATTACAGATTCGAGTCGTGGGTGCTCCCGATAAATCGCGAGTGGAAACGCAAGCCCGTTTATGCATTCAATTGCTAACGAGCAGTGGCACCAAAGTATCTAATTGGTCCTATCTCAAGCTTCCTGAACGATTGCTTTCTCGATCTCGTTTAAAGCGCGCTATCCAACAACAACAACAACAGCGTGTATCCACGGCAACACCGCCATCATCACCCGAAGGGGTCAATGGCATTTTATTATCAGACGAATCGCAAGTTCTTCATTTAGACGCTCGAGTAGTGTGTGCCACCCAACGTGAACAACCGGTGTATGTGTGTCCTGCTTGTATCCAGCGTGAACGTAAAAGAGCCGAGCGTTCAAAGACAGGGAATAGCCAAAACTCTCGACGACTACTTGACATTCCAGAACAGGATCGCATCTTGCTCTTCAATTGTGGTCCCATGGTGAATTTCACTTCTGGCGATGCTATTCTACCAACGCGGATTGCGTGTTATTGCCGTCACCATAACGAAAAGGTTGGCTTCAAGTAAGTAGAATTGCACGTGTTGCATGCATAATTGATGACTGAACGAGGGTTACGATAGGATTGAATTTACAATGCGGGATCACAAAGGGAACGTGATTGCTACGGGTCTTTCACCGCCGATCCTTATCACGGATGATCACAAGAGTACTCGTCAGAAAAAAGGAAACGCATCGACCACCACCAGCACTTGCATACAACCACAAAGAAAGCGTACAAGGTTATCTTCTATGGATGATGAACCCACTTCAACCAACAAGTCTCCCCGTTTACAACATCCCTCCACTACCACTACTACTACTACTACCCCTCCACTCACTTCATCATCACGTCCTGGTTCCTTATCTCCTTTACCATTGCTTGCTGATTCTCAGCTACTATCTTCAGCCCCATCTTCAGCACTACCAACACCTTGTGACGAGCGTCGTCTCTCTTCACTATTCGATACAACAAGCTGCTGCAATGATACTCCATCCACAATGTTACCCATAACAACAACAACATCCACCACACAGCCACATTCACATCCACTCGAGCATCCCAATCAATCCATACCCTCTACTCCCACGGCAACAGCTGTAGTACCATCCTCTTACATATCACCTAGCCTTCTTCATCATCCTCATCATCCTCATCATCATCATCCCCATCATCATCAACCAACCAAGCCCACACCCCAATTGGATCGATTAGTACCTGCTCATGGTTCCACTTATGGTGGCAGTGAAGTGACCATCCTTGGCTCTGGATTCTACCGTGGTATCACATGCCTATTTGGAGAACATGCTGCTACAACCATTTATTGGAACCCGAATACACTCGTTTGCATTCTCCCACCAGCAGTCCAACCTGGGCCAGTGGTCGTGTCCTTTAAAGAACATTCAGTGGTCCTTGATCGATCAACATCCAATGCTCTCACACAACCATTATCGGATAACACCAGCAACAAACAAGTGCCTATTTTCACTTATCAAGATACAAACGACAATGCGCTTCTTGAACTTGCACTGCAAGTCGTTGGTCTCAAGTCTACTGGAAAGCTACAAGACGCTAAAAAGATCGCCATGCAAATTGTACAACAAGCAGGTGATCCTATCTTTTTGACACCATCCTCATCATCATCCCACTCCTCGCAGCAGCATCTTTGAAATTTTCTCTCCTTATGACAGCCAATCCTTTTCATCATCAAGCGGCTCTCTCCCACACACACACACACGCAAACACATCTCATCATCACATCAACATCAGCATCATCTCTTTTTCATTCAACCCCGTATTTGTCTGTTCCCACATTCGTTTTCCTTTTTTCGGCAACAAAAATAATATTGCTCTTTGTTTAGTCTTGCATTTCCTTGTATGTTCTTTCACTGCATTAAGCCCCATTATCCTCACCCAATGCATCCATCCCACTTGAAAATAAAATAAAGTCTTGAGAGAGAAAAGAAAAACCGCATAGAATCACATCATTGTCTGTGTATCCATGCACAAGGACAAGGGGCCAGTGCACCCAGAATCTCGGGCTTACACAAGGACGAAGATTCGGTTACACAAAAGGGGCCCTCGTTTCTCCAAACGATAACTTCCAAAACAGGCCTTTCACTATTACAGCGCTTTGGGTTGGATCATACGAATAAAAAAATGAGTGGGGCTATGCCAACTTGTAAAGCCTCAATTTTTGCAAAGGTCGATTCAGCATATGGACACAACCTGGGAACTGCTATATCACCGCCCCCTTTATGTAGTATCTTTATCGTTACAAGGCAACATCGAGTAGACTCTTAAGCGCAAACTCACGCAAACCACGTCTTTGAATTTGAGCATGGCAAATGATGGACCTTGTCACTTCGTTTATCTTGGATACTGATTCACATGATGCATAGACATTCAATCTATCAACTCATCGCCATTCCCATCAAGCGTTTTATATAAACCCTTTCATCCTCGTTGTGGTCACGTAAATACCCATGCCCACCATGCACATATATAAGAATGTTGTCATCCACTACACTCCTACCATTTCTTTCGTCTGCCATATCACTCTTTGTTTGAAAATGAAAAACGAGGCTCCATCCAATTGCCTTATCAATCCTTGTATCAACAACAGCACGACTCACGTGCTCAAAGCCTAAGGAGTATGCCATGGTGGGTGGTCCTCTTTGTGAACGATCCATGTACCCCTATTTGTGATGGCCTTAGCGTTTCATTGTTGTCCTACTTTCATGGTCATTGTTGCCATTAAGATATACATGACACGATCCACAGGAAATGTAAAAAGAGCAAATCGAACCTTATGCATAATAAAACCTCTTCGGAAGGACTCTAATGCCGACAAAGCACCTGTGCAAACAAACAAAGCCTTCTAAGCTAGGAGAATGGCCCAATTTGTACTACCTGCTGGTGCACAAGCCATTTATTCACCCTTGAATGTGAACACAAACATGAAAAAAGATCCTTGCTTGACATTCAATTTCTATCACGATATTTTCCTTACTCTTGCGATTCCATAATGTCATACAATCAACATCACTACTATCATCACTAGGAGGAACAATGAGAACATCTAGATGCTTGATATATATTTGTTGGCACAATTCTAGAATTGGTGTGTGGGAGAGGATACAAATGGTAGCGAATAAATGGAAAATGAGAGCATAATGTAACAAGGTTATTATGCATAACCAACCGATAGGTCATTGAGAGCCACACAAACAGCAGCTTTGTGGTGTCCATTGTATTGTCGAATCGTCTCACCTTGTGCGAGTTCCCATAGTCGTGCTACGTGATCCGAAGATGCTACAAGGATCGTGGTAGAGGTAAGTATACCTTAGCACATGTATAACTTGTAAGCAGGGATCATTTACCAGTGACAACATAAGCTGAATCTGCCGAAAACGCACAATCCCACACCCATCGTTGATGTCCTGTCAGGGTCATTTGCAACTTGAAATTCTGTTCAGTGTTCCATATCTTCACTGTCTTATCCGCCGAACAGGTGGCCAGCAATCTAATGTAAACGTTTCAATACCCAGCATTGTGTGTGCGTGTGTCTACATGCAACATGTGTCACGTACTTTGTGTCGGGGCTCAGTACGCAACGCAAAATGTAATCATTGTGAGCAGAGAACTTGGTGACAGGAGCGATTTCGGCACAATCAGAGGAGGTATTTGTCATACGCCATACATAGACATTGCCCTTTTTTCATGTCAATCCATGGCCATTGTTGTCATCCATCGTTTCTTTTTTCTCATCACTCACTTTGTTGTTGGCTGCCACCATCATGGAACCATCGGAAGCAACACTCACTGAACGCATCGGAACGCCTTCTTCAGGCACCTATAATTTCCATGAACAATGAATATCCAAATATAACCCCTATCCATCCATTTTTCACATACTTACCAATTCATGCGTACAAGCATGAGCTGCAAGATCCCATATTTTAACACTGCCATTTTGATCACAGGTCACCAATTCGCCTTGATTAGCATGCATCACAGCATCATTGATAGGTGCACCGTTGCTGAAGTTTCTTGTCAATACGGGATTGTTGCCTGATCTACACATAGATAAAAACCACATCCCATCCCATGTTATCGACGGCTTGACTATGGATCATCATGCACCTACCGAGTATCCCAAATCTTTAGCTGCCCATCTTCACTTGCTGTAAACATCCAACGACCTTCCCCATGGAAACCAGTTGCTGTGATATTGCCTGTGTGGTCTCCAAAGACAACAAACTATAGGAAACGGAGATCATGGTTATCCCACCTTGACTCCCATATTTCATGCAATGGATTCGATACTTACTGGATTCTCATTTGGGCTATTCACGTCGTATAACCTTACAGAGTGATTGCCTATAGAAAACTTTAGCGCGCGTGTCGGTGCCAAGAGAGCTCCCTGACAGTACCTGCAGCCGCCAGCGTAGTCTTGTCAGGTGAAATGCATAACCGATTGACTTGCTGTTCCCTCCAAAAGCACATCGGTAAGTGTGATTGCGATCAATGCCAAAAGGGGGTTGCTGATGACCTACCGAGTCTGGGTGTTTGATAGTACGCGAACAAATACCACTCAATGCTTCCCAAAAACGAATGGTGTTGTCGTAGCCTGCTGTAACAAGGATGACCGAATGGCTGTCGTTTTGTAATGGAGGTTGCTGCTGCTGCTGCTGTTGCTGCTGTTGCTGTTGCTGTAATTGAGCATAGTATTCTTGTTGACCTTGTTGCTGATCGTAGTGCTGGGCATTGGAGTTATTGCCACCGTTGGCCATGTCGTGTGTGTGTGCGCTGAATGAAGAAGAATAGCGCTGCTTGCAGGAGAAAAGGTGTTACATTTGATCCCCCCCTCCCTCCCCTACACATCATTGCAGCTTACTTTACATTGATCCTTCTCGCTTCAATAATAAAGTAGCAGCCCAGGTTGCTTGCTTCGCTCGTATACCTTTGATTTCTCGTTGGATTAATGATCTTACACTAAGCTTACACCTTCACAAATCACATTACAATCATCTCGTAGTAATCTTTACAAGAACCTCCCTATCAACAATAAGAGATTACCTCTGTAACAACCTGCCCTGAGACAATGCTCAGTATACCACATCCAATGTCCATTCTATAAATTGCAAACTAGTAATCTCTTCCCCGTATCATCAACTGTTGCCCAATCCACTGCATGTAAACGATCCTCCTGCTTCAGCCCAACATTTCCATCCTTCAGCTTTTTTGATCCTAGGAGGGTTTGGCTGAGCTATGCTGTAATGACAAGTATACAAGATCGTAAACAAATACCCGACTCGGATCGTACATAGGCTTGTTTCCTACATTTGCACACTTTCACTTAAAGTGTTATCATAATGAACCATGAAGTCTTTATTGAAACAAAGTTGATTAGCGTTTACGAGATCATTTGCCGACCAAGTATTGTATCGAAATCGGCTATCCCAATATTATTCATGTAATCTATGAGTTCATACATTGCAAGCTAACAGCCACTTCTTCTTATTTGAATCCTTTGCCCATTCCACTGCATGGGGACGATACTCCTACTCCAGCCCAACATTTGCATCATTTAACTTCCTTGATCCGAGTTGATTTGGTTGAGTTACGGTTAAACACGATTACATCAGTTGAGCAACATAGAGCATGCTCGATCTACCGCAACTGATGTTTCTTTGTTTGATCGTAGCTCGGCCAAATCAACTCCGATCAAGCTACTTGAATCATGGAAATGAATCTCTGCAGCAGGAGCATCATTCCCATCATGTGGATTTCGCAACAATGCTGATCGGAAAAAAGTGGCTGTCAGCTGCCAATGTATGTACTGCAAATGAGGTATGCGTATCTGTCATCCATTGTCCCTGAAGTCCGGACTTTTTAGCTCGGTTTCACAAAGAGGTCCTTCTGCATCTTTGGCTCTCCAAGGTCTAGCTACTTGGCAATGAACAAAGACCACTTCTCATATAGCATCACGATTACAAACACAAAGGTGCCTGTATCTCCAAACTTTACAATGAAACGTGGGGTTTTTATTAGAGCAATGTGCTCGGCTTGGCCAACAGCACCTTGTGTGAAAGTTTCACGTTCAATGTCGCAACTAGCCCAAAAAATATCTTTTGGGTCGTCGTCGTCGAAGAGATCGACCTCCAGATCCAGTTTGGCTGGTGGCGACATTGCGAAATCTGGGATCGGCAAGCTTGATCGTGAAACTGGCACCCAAGGTGTAGTTGGCCAAGCCGAGCACATTACTCTAATAAGAACCCCACGTTTCATTGTAAAGTTTGGAGATACATACACCTTTATGTTTGTAAGCGTGATGCTATATGAAAAGTGGTCTTTGTTCATTGCCAAGTAGCTAGACCTTGGAGAGCCAAAGATGCAGAAGGACCTCTTTGGGTAACTCAGCTAAAAAGTCAGGACTTCAGGGACAATGCATGACAGGTACGCAACCCTCACTTTTATGTCATACATTGGCAGCTAACGGCCACTTTTATCCAACCATCATTGTTACGAGATCCACTGCATGGGAACGATGCCCCTGATCCAGACATTCATTTCCATGATTAAAGTAGCTTGATCCGAGCTGATTTGGTTGAGTTACGCTCACTCAAGATTACATCGGTTGAGCTACATCAAGCGTGCTTTATGTCCAGAGTGATGTAATCTCTCTTTGACCGTAGCTTAGTCAAATCAGCTCGGATCAACCTACTTTAATCATATAAATGAATGTCTGGAGCAGGGGCATCGTTCCCATGCAGTGGATCTCGCAACAATGATGACTTGATAAAAGTGGCCGTTAGCTAGCAATACATGCCTGTTCCTAGATTATCCATAAAGTAATTATACATTGACCCTTTCATTCATGCAAACGTAGCTGTGTTACACAACACGACCCTCTGCATCTTTTGCTCTGCCAGGGTCCACCTACTTGACAATGAACAAAGACCACTCTTCATATAGCATCACGCTTACAAACATAAAGGTGCCTGTATCTCCAAACTTTACAATGAAACGTGGGGTTTTGAATAGAGCAATGGGCTCGGCTTGGCCAACAGCACCTTGTGTGAAAGTTTCACGTTCAATGTCGCAACTAGCCCAAAAAATATTTTTTGGGTCGTCGTCGAAAGAGGTTGAGCCCCGGATCCAGTTTGGCTGGTAGCGACATTGCGAAATCTGGGATTGCCCACGATGAACTTCATACTTTGACACAAGATTCCTTTGACCCCGACGAGCACGTTGATCTATTAAAGAGCCAACGTTTGATTGTAAAGTTTGGAGATACAGGCACCTTTATGTTTGTAAGCGTGATGCTATATGAGAAGTGGTCTTTGTTTAATGTAAAGTACTATGACTATAATAGAGCAAAAGATGCAGAGGGCGTGTTTGCGTAACTTGAGTCATTCAGCACAGGCGATGCATGATTCTTGTACACTATTTAGGAATAGTTCAAAATGCCAGCTAATAACCTTAGTCCTCCTATTCACCTTTGTTACTCGATCCAATGCATACGAACGATTGTCCTGCTCCAGCCCAGCATGCCCATCATTCAACTTTCTTGATCCGATGAGATTTGACTGAAAAATGCTCAAACACAGAAACATCATCCAATATCAGAAGAATCAAATTGGTAAGTTATTTGTAAACTGCCACTCGATAGCCCATTCCTCCCATTCTCCTTTGTTGCCCAATCCAATGCGTACGAACGATTGTCCTGCTCCAGCCTAGCATGCCCATCATTAAACTTTCTTGATCCGAGATGATTTGACTGAAAAACGCTCAAACACAGAAGTATCATCCAACATCACAAAAATCATTTTGCAAAGTTATTTGTAAACTGCCAGCTAGCAGACCATTCCTCCCAGTCACCTTTGTTGCCCAACCCAATGGATGTGAACCATTCCCCTGCTCCAGCCCATCATCTCCATCCTTCAAATTTCTTGATCCAAGTGGATTTGAAGGAACAACGCTCAAACAAAGAAGTGTCATTCAAGCATCAGAAGAATCCGTTTAATTTCCGGTTCTTCCACTCCTATCTTCTTGCCTCTTCCTCCCATCCTCAACTGTTGGTGCATTCAAGTGCTACCACCATCTGCAAACGATTGTCCTGCTTCAACCTACCATGTCAATACTACGATTATCTTGATCCGATTGTCTTTGACTGATTGGCAAACCGATGGCGTGTGCACCCCACTACAACACCCGCGCTTGTTGACACTTGGTCTTCTCTTGTACAATCCTCGACCACGATCCAATGAAATAGCAACTGCTATTAGCAACGTCTTTACTCCATTGTCTCAAGTTACTTGCAGCAACCTGCCTTACAGCCTTTTTTACATGAACAGCAGATAGCCGTTGTATGGAAGCAGCTTTATTTACGTGTAGCGACTTGCTTACAATACAAACGAGTTTCTATGGATATGGATATGGATCTAAATATTGCTTTGGTACATGTGATGGAAGTATCCGGGTATATACAACGCGTGAGAGAGACTTGTTTTTACGTATCCATTGACAACTTGAGCAGCATGTTTGGTACCACCATCCTGAACGATTAGCGCACACCATTGTTATTCTATGGCAGCTACGATCATCATCATTTACGAGATCTGTCAATCATGTACAACTTCCATCATCCAACTCCATGTTTTGATACGCCATGCATATAACTTGCCACCATCCACCTTTGCAAACGCACGCCCCGAAGATAGAAGCTTTCAATATCGATGGATCTCCCCCATTAGAGCAATTGGTTGGACTTCTCAATCTATCTTTGTGAATGATGGATCAAATAAAGGTTACTTGGCGAGTACGACAGTCATTGGCCCACCTTCCCGCAGTTTCTATAAATCCATCCTTCTTCCTAAGTTGGACCTAGATGTATGTGAGCAAGATTGTAGAAGAATATCCACTTGTAAAGGCTGTGATAAAGGAGATGAAGAGAGGAAGATAAAGAATTTGATGGATTCATTGTGTCTTGAACAAAGGCGGTACTCGATAGTATAACTCAACTGTGATTAGATCTTGTCAATAACGCTGTAACACACGCTTCTCAATATTGCAGGATCTGCTTTACAAATGCATCACAACGACTACGCTATATACGTTGCATGTACTTGAATGATTTCATGTTTATTATGAAATAAAGAAATGTATCATATGTAGTAAAATGGAAAGGCGAGGATGAAGATGAAGATGATGATGATGGAAACGAGGTTACTGTTGTTCTTGCTGCTGCTTCTTGAGTCGTTCAAGGCGTGCTCGGTTACGCTTCAACAGGATGCGATTGACATTTTCCTTTTCGATATCGGCCATCTCATGCCAGTTGTTGATACGACTTAGCGAGCCATCCTCATTGACCACTATACATTATGCATACAATAGACATTTTTAGAGCAAGCGAAATAAACGGAACCCGATCGTGATCTTACCCACTGGTCCTAATTCCTTCAACTTGTACGTGTCATTGACGTCCACTTTTACTGTTTCTTCTGCAGTGGCTGGAAGTGCAAGCAAAGGTTTCTGATTGTTGTTGTTGGTCGACATTGTACGCAATCGCGAGGTGAAGGTTCTGGAAATAGGACGAAGAAACATCATGCCCCGCCGCACTGTCCCATCCAAATGTATTTATACAATGACCACAAGGTTTCACAAAAGACACTCGAACATGATGTATTGATTGAATGCATCAAAGAATAGTTACGTGGATGGTTTATTGCTTTCAGATTCCTCATCAACTTGTATGCTTTCCAATATAGGTAGCACGCTTTCCCATATGGATACTCCCTATCATACCTCTTTAGTATCTCTACCTTTAAACGCTATTGTTGTCTCTCTCTCTCTGACACAAACCTTCTCATAAAACGTGACATGTGAATCGGCATATGCCTTGAGACCTTCTTTCAATTCATCGGTTTTGGCTCGTTGGAAAACTTCATATTCCTTGAGGACTTGATTGGAGAATGCATTCGAGACATCGTTGCTGTGAGATACCTCCGTTTCCAGCTAAACAAAGCGAGTTAACAAATGCAATTATCCTTTCTCCCACTCTCTCTCACACACACATCCATCTTACCTCTTTGACTTTACGATCCAGCCGTGCCAACTTTTCTCGTCGTGATACTTGCATATTAACCCCTCTAACTTCATTGAGCTTGTCTGTAACGATTTCAGAAATATTCAGACCACCATTCATATGTCGTCCAGGATGTAATGTCCTTTCACGTTCTTGAATTGTTCGATGGAGAAATGCTGAAAGCTCTTCAAAATCAACTTGCTTTTGATCCCTCGCCCGTAAAACCGCCTATCCTTGCATGATAAATATCCTAGTTTTGTACTTGGCCTATCTTCTTCATCCCTTACCTTTGCAGAATTACAATACGCTAAAAGCTCATGGATATCATTGAGAAAGAGGAGATCTTCTTTGTGACTCTACAATGATATACCAATAAATCGTCATCGTCCCCAAAGATAAAAAGATGCCATCATCATCCCCTTACCATCTCAGACATTGCCTTTACATAGCTCAAAACAGCTTCCGAGAACCCGTGGAGTTGTTGTGATATGCCTGTTTCTAGACCAGCCAATCCTTGTATACTCATGCCGAAGCTGTGATAATCTTGCTGAAGATCTAATACCACGATGAATATTGTATATAGTCATGTTGTAGAAGCACCTACCAATTTGCCTTTTGCTGATTCGAGAATATAGTCTTTCCACCGTATTGAGATTATCCTCCAACTTGTCAATTGTATCCTTCATCTCAACAAAGCGTTCATCGGGCTTTTTGATCTTGGTGAATGCGTTGAGTAACGTGTCACTCAATGACTCGAATACAGAAGTGGTAGGTGGTACGTGTTGCATGTGCTTGTCATTTCTCTAAGGGATACAATGATAAGCATGATGCAGTCGTCCCGTCATGTTGACAACTTACAAAGTCACCTGATTCGAGGAATACACGGCAGCATTGTGATTGTTGAAGCTCTGGGTGCCTTGCTATCCGATCCAAAAACCATTGCAATCTAACATCCATATTAGCCCTATCTTCAATCTCCTTAACAACACACAGTCCAACTTACCCAACTCTACGCCGTTCAACAAAATCAGATCCAAATCGGTCGCCTTTGATATATTCTAAAGATAGAAAATACGTATCCTGTATCAATACCGGACCTTGCCTTCTTCCTCTCCTTCACACACATACACTCTCTCTCTCTTTTGCCTTGCTATCATGGCCTTACCTAGTCGATGTTTCTCTGGTAGCGGCGGCACAATACATGCAGGAAATTCCAAAGTGAGAGCATTATGCAGCCATACGAAATCCTGAAATCTCCGCCGCACTGGTCGAGGATGAGATGAAGCAAACGTTTCCACGGCCGTCTAGTGGACCATATCCATCATAATTAGTTGCGATGAATCTCAAACATGAACAAAATAGTGCGTGTGTGTATGAATGCAAAAAGGATGGAAAAAGTACCATTGTCGTAACAAGATAACTGATGTAAGCACCTTGTGGCCCTTCTGAATGCTTTTGTGGATCCGTCACTTGGATAGTCATCTTTTTTGCATGATAAGGAGGATTTTCGTCGACATTGTTTTGAGGTGGAGTTGGAATACTGTAGGATCGTGGGGAGTTTGTGTCATCATGAAGGGATTCAGCCGATCCGTTGGTTGGCATGACAGGTGTCGTGGTGGATGGTGGTGGAGGTGGTGAGTAATAGTGATTGGCGCTTAGAGGCGAACTCTTTTATACAAAGCAAGGTAGATTACGAGCATAAGTAATAAAGTCTTTGTTTGGTATTGTACAAGCTACCTACCTCTTGAGTGAAGGTCTTGGCGTCGTAAGAGTTGCTCAGTGCTGTAAGTGGGTCCTGAGCTTCAGCGAGAGGTGTATAGACGTCCGTTGTCGCATGCACATTCCATTCAACGTTCTCATAGTCGTCATTCATTGCGGAGGTATAAACTGAAAGGGAAACAGAAAAAGAAAGACAAAGGAAAAAGGAAAAAGAGGAGAAGGAGGAGGAGTAATGCTTGATTACTGTTGTGTGTGCTGTACATAGGCAGTCAGTCACGAGAACATACCCAACACCATATTACTACAACAATGATCCCTTTCTTTGTTGGTATCCTCTTCCCATCATTATCCAAGCCCATTACCACTTTATCATGACTCTATTGCATGCTCTTTGACATACTTTCGCAGGGCGATTCGCTTATTCCTCCTCAATGCCTCTTGGTTCAGCGTGAGACATATGTGCATGATTGTTTCATTTCAGGAGTATGTGTCACCCAGACGCACATTGATTGCACACGATGCTTGTACCAATATTTCTTATCGAGTCATGTTTTGGCCCCGTAAAACTTGAATCAACATTGGTGCATGGATGTAATATGATTTCCGCTAAACTTGTGGACACCTCGTTAGATTACGTATAGGATCTTGATACATCACGTGCCATTGTTATGCTTGCCATGACATTGGACAAGCTTTTTCATCACTTGTATAGACAAGAATCTTTAATAAAGCCGAGTGGGATACATCGTGTCTTATTCAACTGCCGTATGAGGATGCATGAGGATACATAATAATATGGATGCACCAAGTATCATAAATGTTGGTAGTGGTGTTCAAGTGGGTATAGTTGTGGTTGGTGCTACATCTTGACTTGTCATTTGCACTTGGATGATGATGACTACCAGAAGCTCATTATACTCGTTGTAGCTACTAGCGGTCGAAGCACTCTAATGGCTTATCGATGGCATTGTTTAGCTTATTGGTTATGTCATAATACCGGTTTATGCATGGACAACATCACATCCATCATGCTCATTGATAAATAAACAGGCTGAATCCCTGTAGTGTTGGCGCCCCACTTTCCATACTCTACAGCAATTCACACGCCCTTCCACATCCATAAACAAGGATGTTGTCATTCATCATCTTCTTCCACCCATCTCTTTCGTTTATCATCCTTTGATCGCTTACACCTCAAAAGTTCAAATTTCTATGAGTACCATGGTGGATATGTCTTTTTGCGATCCTATGGATTTAAGCTACAAGATCAAACTGAAGGAATTGGCCAAACCTCCGTCAAAGTAGAAGGTCAATGCGATGTTGTTGTCCTAATTTCATTGTCGTGGTTGTCATTGATAGATTTGACTTTTCAAGTGAGGGTAATACTTATCAGCCATCTTTTAGATTAACGTTCGGTTCACAAACTCATATACATATTACATTTCTTTAGATGTAGCTACCTCCGGAGGTGCATATGCGAGAGCTGGATTAGGCCCTCAAGGTCTACTATAGCATAGTGTTTATGTATCCCGGCAAGGACTTAAAATGACTACGCCGTTATGACAAAGCGAATTGGCAGATCCGAAATCACGTTACAACAACATTTGAGGTTGCTTTTGACCAATGAGGGTGACCTTATACGCACATTACCTAGTAAGATCATCAAATGTATAGAAGGAATTACCCCATACGTATCGGAACACCTTGCAAAGTCATTCACAAAAGCAATGCCAATTTAATTAGGAGAGCTGGTGCTGGAGTTGACCCGGCACAAATAGCAAACTCTCTATTTCCAATGCTCAAGATACCTGTTGTGGATGCCAGGGATGGCCCACATGGAAAAAGGGTGACATGGTAAAAGGTGACAAGGATGATTCCGGAAGAAAAGCAAGCCAGCACTTTTATGCATTCGATCCAACACTGGCGAGAAATTGGCATGGTGGCGAACATCGGTTACGTAAAGAAAAAGTCAAAGGAGGCCAAATCGAAGGACAAGTCAAAACGCCACGATGATGCTGGTGGACCACTCCCACCTTGCTACAACTACCTGATTATCATCATCCAATTTACCATCAGTTGCAAACATTGTATTAGTCCACTGCAAAGATTTTTGTCAACCAGCTTTGAAACATTATGGTCAACCTTTTACTTTAGCATCTTGACAACTTTGTATTAGAGTACAATGAAGTCAACCAATACAAAAGAAAATCGTGAGCATGAGTGGATTATGTTAGCGTAAGCAAGGTGGTTTTCTCCCTTTGTATTCAACACATATATGTACTGTATTTCACTTCACATTGCTCTATGCAGATGTATTGTTTTAGGACTTGAATGTAAACCAAGATGAAAATGTATTTGAATGCTATATACAATGATGACTATGATGATGATTTTAGGGATAGATCTTGAGCACCATCTCCAGAGATTCTCATAAAGCTGACACCTTCCGCATCATCGACGACGGCGATCAAAAACGTCATTGTATTGCCATAGTTGCGAGTATATCGGATGCGTGGATAGCTGGGTCTTGATGGCGATGGCAGCTCGTTCAATTCAGTAAAGATTTGTTGATACTCCATCATTGTAGGTACGGCGTCCCGTGCACTAAGACCACATTGTTAGGCAAGGTAGAAAATATATAGGCAATGAATGTATGCTTACCCAGTGACAACAATACGAAAATCAGGGACACCAGGATCTCGTTTCTTCCAGTTGGGGTTAGGCTTGTATACATCATAATGGAATTGGGGTTGGCGATGATGATGATTCGACTCCAAAGTAAACGGCCTGTACCACGGTGTCGAAGGGATGATCCTTAATACAGATAATGCTATAGCCCATAGTTTCGGTTGCTATGATTAGCTTTCTCTTCTAGAGTAGTTGCCATCCAACACACATCTCCGCACCTCACTTACGACTATGCAAAGAGCCAAGCGGTCTTGTTCCAAATAAACGAATAATAACATGTCGAAAGAATTGAGCCAATCGATGGATAAAGGACCAAAAGATCGAATGGGATGGTCTTGTAGTAGAAGGAGAAGGAAGCATCATGGGTGGTGGTGTTCTTCGTACAATATAACCGAGCCTCCGGAGGTAAGCGTATGTCTAATATTATTACAAGTTAATCACTCGCCAAAACGGATGTTGTTGTGGTTGCCATGGATACGTACCTGATATTTCTCAAAGGAGATCCAACCATCCTCACCACCAAAGACCATTGCATAGTAATCTTGCATATCCAATTCTCGTCCATCTTGTTGATCCGTCACTTGTAAATGTTGTATGCTGACAAGCCATGCAGCTTCCTCCAAGTACAACGACACCTTGCCTCCTGCTGCATGTCCCATCACACGTAAATGGATGCCTCGTGGTTGTATTAACTTGGTTAGACCACTTGATCGTTCATAGATGCCTTTGCTTGTACTCTTGGCACTCGCACGTCGCTCTTCACCAATAAGTGTAAATAGTGCATTGCGTGACGCATCAAGTGCTTCCTTTTGTTCAATGGAATTGTCCGGTGTGTTGTCCTTCTCACGCGCAATGCTGCATTTGTAGAAAGAGACATGAGTTGGAAGGGCGTCCTTTTGAAAGAGAGGATCGATCAAGTAGACACTTGCCGTTTTTTATGTAATAAAGCAGAAAAGTCGCGTTGTTCGTCTTCTTCCGAGTCGCTCATGATATGTATAAAAAAGGCGTGTGTGTGTGCGTGTGAAGAGATAACGCGGAGAACAGAAGGAGAATCTAGATAACCTTATATGTATAGCCATGACCTATTTATTCTGCAGATCACCATGATATTTAGATTGATTCCTAGGAGACGAGGTGGGTGGATCCATATTTGTTTTGGGTTCAGGTACAAGAATGAATTCGTATGAACGCGTCAATAGATAAAAGGGGGGCGCTTTTGGTGGGGCCAAAAAAGATATTTAAAGAATAGGGCGTTTGATAAGAGGATCATCATTGGTGCGCATCACCTTTCTTCCCGCTTTTTCCAAGTTTCACAGCCATGACTCGACAGTGGCTCCCATTTGCAGCATTGCTGTTACTTGCCATCTATGCTCATGCCCAAGACAATCCTGTGGAAGAGGTATGTTCATTGATATACAAGCACGACCATGGTGTATTCTGATCCTTGGGCTAAAACCACCACGCACCCACAGATGGCGGATGTCAGTGCACTTGCCCCATCACCGACCGACGATCGACCGACCTTGTTTGATCAGCCAACAGAAGACGAGCAAGACTACAAACAGCTTGAAGAGTCGTTGCTGATATCCTTGCTTATGATTATCGTATCTGAGATTGGCGACAAGACGTTCCTTATTGCAGCTATTATGGCTATGAAGCATTCTCGATTGGTGGTATTCAGTGCCGCATTTTTATCATTGGTGGTCATGTCTATTCTTTCAGCACTTCTTGGCCATGTGGTGCCTAATTTGATACCCAAGGCATATACGGATGTTCTTGCAGCCCTGCTATTTTTATTCTTTGGACTACGCATGATGTATGAAGCCTATTACATGGATGCCGATGGTGGACAAGAAGAGATGACTGAGGTGGAGGAAGAACTCAAGGAGGCGGAAGATCGGGAACGCGTTCACAAATTGGAAGCTTTAGAGGTCGGAGGAATGGAACCCGAAGAGACTGAACGTCGTATGAGCAAGGCTGAAAAGGCAAAGGAAGGATTGATGAACCTCATGCAACTCATGTTCTCGCCTGTCTTTGTCCAAACCTTTGTATTGACATTTCTTGGTGAATGGGGTGATCGATCTCAAATCTCGACTATTGCTCTTGCAGCTGCCAATGTAAGGAAGAGGATATACGCTCCATGTTTATGAAGGATGAAACACTAACAATCTTCTTTTGGGAACAACAACAACAACAACAACAGAATGTATATTGGGTTACTGCAGGCGTCATTGTTGGTCACAGTATGTGCACGGGATTAGCGGTTATCGGTGGAAGGATGTTGGCAGCCAAAATTTCAGTACGAACAGGTAAGAAGAGGGTTATAGTTAAACCAGAGGCATTTTAAAATCTCATCTTGTATTTAACATTCAGTGACATTTGCTGGTGCGATCCTGTTTCTCGTCTTTGGTGTTTACTACAGCTATCATGCATATCAAGGACAACTGGAGTAATCTCTACCAGCAGCAACAGCATTATCACAAGATGACTCGCATACTATTCGCACACACTTTCTCTCACTCACACACGCACTTACAACACAACACCCATTATAACGCACACACACACACACACGTACACGTACACCCATTGCATCTTAAAAAGACTTGTTTTCTGTTTTCTTTTCTGTTGTACATTTTCAGGTCGCATACATAAACAAACACATTAATGTAAACCTGTAGCTGACAAGGTTAAGGAAAGAGCCAATCAAAAAGGAGTGAGGGAATGCAAGCATGCCAAAGAGCCATTATCCCTTTCTAAACGCATTCCACTTGTTATGTATCGAGCAGAATCCAATGTCATTTCATTATTCTTTCTTTTCCTTTTTACCATCCTTTTCTCTCGCCCTTTCTTTCTTTTTCCTTTTTCATCACCAACATACTCCATCACCCTTCCGTTCCTTAATATCCACGTTTGCTTGGCTGGCCATGCTCCTCTTGTCATCTGGTTTCCGTATGGATAGCGGTGCAAACACCAGACACTACCAGCATCATCATCACCATCACCATCAACAGCACACTGCTGCTACCTGGACCACCTTTTGGGCAGATGTTACAACATGGCTTTCAGGAAAACAAAAGAACAGCAAATGCAAAAAGAGAACGAGTACCATTCTCACGGAGACATGTGGTGGTCAAGAAGGTCTATTGTTGAGCTCCTTGTCAGATTTCCAAAGGACGTATTATTCCTTCCCCGAATTCGATGATTACGATTCAGTAGAAGGGCAAGAGAATTGGGCTTTGGATGTCACACCTGGTGTGTAGATAATGATAATGATAGTGATGATGTTTTTTGGAATGAAAGAAAACTTTGTTGTCAAGGTCTACTACACATACACTACCTATGTATGCACGAGGGGTGGAGAGGGAGGGGGATACAATATTTACAGGTTGGCAATAACGGCAGCAGTGAATTCTTCGGTTGTGCTATTACCACCAAGATCCTTGGTTTTGACCTATGTATGGGTTGCACATGTCAAAACCACCACTATCCTTGTGTGGTATTAAAAATGACTTACCTTGCCGGTTTCAATGGTGCGATGTACGGCATTAGAAATACTATCAGCATACTCGTTCAGGTTCAAATGACGTAGCATCATGACAGCAGAAAGGAGCATGGCCGTTGGGTTGGCAACATTCTTGTTTTGTAACTCCAATCCCACTTGGCGACATCCCTAGTGTATGTAGATCTTGACGTTAGTAATCGTTTTGATCACCAGTTCCACTATCAACGCATCTTACCAATTCGAAAAGTGCATACTCGCGGCCGATGGTGCAGCCGGGAACTAAACCAGGTCCTCCAATCAAACCAGCACCCTTACATACAATAACATCATGTGAGTAAGAAACACATACATACAACATGGCTGTCATCATCCACTCACAATATTGGATACAATGCTTCCATAAAGATTTGGCATAACCATGACATCAAATTGCTGAGGACGTGATACCAACTGCATAGAAGCTGTTGAAAAGGTTAATACTACATGTATCAAGAACGGCGGGACTTTAAAATTACTTACCATTGTCAACAATCATATCATTGCACGTGATACCATGCAACTCGTATTCTTTGGCCACCTCGCGACATGTACGCAAGAAAAGACCATCTGCCAATTTCCTAAAGGATGCTGCCATCAATAAACAAGAGAAGTAACGAGGCTGTGTACATACATGATGTTGGCTTTGTGGATAATGGTCACCTTTTTGCGATTGTTCTTCAAGGCATAGTCAAATGCAAAGCGTGCAATACGCTCAGCACCTGCACGTGTGATGATTTTGAGGGATTCGACAACGCCAGGGACCGACTATGATGTAAATTATGATCCATGAGTGGGGAGGGGTTTCCATAGCAACGTGCTTCTTTTTCATTATACCTGATGTTCAAGGCCCGAGTATTCACCTTCGGTGTTTTCACGGATGATGGCAAAATCCACGTTTTTCATGCGAGTATCGACGCCAGGGATGTTTTTGCACAATGATAATGATGCGTACATGTCGAGATCCTTACGCATGGTGACGCCCATGGATTCTGGTTCGGTGAGTGATGTTTGCGTGTAAAGAGGACCCTTGATGCCAATTTTATTGCGACGCAGCGATGCGAGTGCTTCTTGTAAAAGTTCATCATTATCACCTTCGTCATGGTGCACACCCGACAAGTTGTATTGCTCAAAGTCTACGGGCACATTAAGCGCTTCAAACACCTTTTTCAAGGATTCGCTAATATCGGGACCAATGCCATCACCAGGGATCAATGTCACTGTGTAGCGTCCTGCGTACTTTTTGGGAGAGATCTGTGCATAGAGAATGCATTAATTTCATGTTCACTATTGTTGTTGTCATCGTCTATTACAGTCTTTTGATCAATGTTGGCTGCCACAGGGATAAAGGTGCTGCTTGCTTGCGAGGCAAATGAACGAAAGGCAGACTATGATGATGATGATTGATTATGAATTGATCTATGCATGATGATGATAATAATGATGTCCCATCCTCCCTCCTCAAGGAAATGGCGTACTTGTTTATCGAATGAAGACATGGTATATAAATCAAGTCAAGGAGAAAGAAATGCAATTGAACAAGAAGAATGCCTAATAAAAATTTGGTTTGAGATAGCGGTATCATCCGCTATGCTTCGGGCAAAACATTTTGGCTGGGAGGAAATGGGTAGCACAGCCTTTCACCCCGCTGGATTTCGGGATCAACAATTAATGCATTGGTCCAGCAGCATCAGCGTAGCCACATAGCGTGTACGTTTTTTCGCCATTGCTCCCATCATTACATATCGGGTATAGGGGGGGCCATGATTGTATAAGCTTGTACCTTGATGAGTGAGGGTGCTTATAATGACTACCAACATGGTGGTGGAGGGACATTGAATGCAAGAAATTTGCCAAGGTAGAATAATTCCCCACACTATGGATGTTGCATAAAATCGAGAAAACTACTTTGTTTGGATGGCGACATGAGACACCTATATAGTACTACACACAATAGCAATACCAAGATTCGACGTTTGCTTACACTAGTCCTTTCATTGCTGGGTATACAAATCATCTTCTTAGGCTATACAATGATCCTATTATTCTTTCAACTCACACGCACATCACTCTGATCTTTAATCGATCAAACGGAATAATATCCGGTTGGGAGCATTATCTCTTATCGAATTCCAGGTCTTTCAGAATACTACGATTTTCCGAGTATGCCCGTGTGTTTATGCAACATCATTGTCAATGGGTTGGGTTGTGGTAAAACAGCCATCAGGTGGTGTGATGATCCCACCACACACACACATACACACATCCAGATGTTATGGATACCTCTATTGTGTACCTTTTCAATTGAGTATGTATTGTCTGGATCATGAAGAAGTGAAAGAAATGTACGGAGGTATTCGGATCTTGAGGAGGATCACGGGCATCCCCGACATGGTGAACGGCTCTTCACTTGCACATGATAATGTAATCATTTCCACATCCCGACAACGACAACATATAAAGAGTATGTGCATGACGTCGACTACAAGGTTTCATTGCCCCTCAAAAGATAGGCTGCATGAATTCCACCCGATCGCTGGGCTTGTTCATAGCCAACCCAAATCTCACTTTATCATTGTTTCAAAAAGGATTTTGTTGTCTGCTGCACCAATGTCATCATCATGCATGAACCAAATTTGACAGATTGCATTATTAGGTGATACAATGATGATAACGGTCGATTTAGAGTTATCATCAACACTCATCATTGCCTTGATTATGGTAGTGGTGGATTGTGTAGAGCTGTATAGTGGTGTTCATAGCATGTGTGGGGGTCATTTATATACGTAGCCAATCTCGTGACCAATTTATTTGTGTACATCTTCAGCAGCAACTCGCATAAACAACAATGCAAGAAGGTTCATCTTTGAAAGAACACAATAAAAAGTAAAGAAAAGAGAGATCCAAAGTCATCCCATGCAAGGGTGGGGTGTGAGTAATGAGTGAGTGCGTCATGCCGATGGTGGGGAGGGGGGCCACAACCAATTGATAGATCAATTGGGGTGTGTCATAGATGACACGCTTGTGCGGAAGATGAATTACCGTTCACCGAGCAAGATTTTTTGGTCTCGTTGCCGAGTTGGTTATCTCTTTCTTCCCTTTCACATTACCAAAATGTCCTTCATTGTCCCTACCATTTCCAAGAGTGCTGCATTGCGCACTTCGGGCACCACTGCTGCTGTCGCCCTTAAGGCTCATTACTCGACCGGCTCGCGTATCAAGGTCGCTAACCCCGTGGTTGACTTGGATGGTGATGAAATGACCCGTATCATTTGGCAAGATATCAAGGAAAAGCTCATTCTCCCCAACGTCGATGTCGATATCAAATACTATGACCTTGGCATGAAGCATCGTGATGATGTAAGTTTTCTCATGCTATGGGTGCATCTTGTAGTTGTAGTAGTAATGTTTTATTAACATGTTGGGTCCATATTATAGACCGATGATCAAGTCACCATCGATGCTGCCGAAGCCATCAAAAAGTACAATGTTGGTATCAAGTGTGCTACTATTACTCCTGATGAAGCTCGCGTCGAAGGTATGGGAAGATGGAAAAATGAGTCGTGGGAAACAATGGGACACAACGTGGCTGACGTATGGCACTCTATTAAGAATTTGGATTGAAGAAGATGTGGCGCTCACCTAATGGCACTATCCGTAACATCTTGAATGGTACTGTGTTCCGTGAACCCATCTTGATGAAGAATATTCCTCGTATTGTGCCTGGTTGGAAGGAACCTATTATCATTGGTCGTCATGCTTTTGGTGATCAGGTGAGACAAGGACTCTTCAAAGAGATGGTAGATGATGATGATGCTAATCCAAGTGAATAATAGTACCGTGCTACTGATTTTGTTGCTGACAAGGCGGGCAAATTTGAAATGTCCTTTACTCCTGCTGATGGTAGTGCTCCTCAAAAGTGGACTGTGTTTGATTTCCCCGAGAATGGTGGTGTCGGCATGGCCATGTACAACACCGATGACTCTATCACTGGCTTTGCTCACAGCTGTTTCCAAATGGCTCTTTCCAAGAAGATGCCTCTTTATCTCAGCACCAAGAACACCATTTTGAAAAAGTACGATGGTCGTTTCAAGGACATCTTCCAAGAGATCTACGAGAAGGATTATCGCAAGGAATTCGAGGGCCAAAACTTGTGGTACGAGCACCGTTTGATCGACGACATGGTTGCACAAGCATTGAAATCCAAGGGTGGTTTTGTCTGGGCCTGCAAGAACTATGATGGTGATGTGCAATCCGATATCCTTGCTCAGGGTTATGGTTCCCTTGGTCTCATGACCTCGGTTCTTGTCACCCCTGATGGAAAGACCTTGGAAGCTGAAGCTGCTCATGGTACCGTCACTCGTCATTATCGTGAACATCAAAAGGTAAAGAAAAATGAGCCATGGTCATTGTTACGTAAGGATATTGAACAATGAGTCCATTAGGGTAACCCCACCTCGACCAATCCCATTGCTTCCATCTTTGCTTGGTCGCGTGGTTTGTCTCACCGTGCTCGTCTCGATAACAACGAACAACTTGCAGCTTTCAGCCGTAACTTGGAGCAAGCATGTGTCGGCACTGTAGAAAACAACAACATTATGACCAAGGATTTGGCTCTTGCCATCCATGGCAAGGAGTAAGTTCACATGGTTCTTTGTGTTTTGATGATGATGATGATGATGGCTAATATGGATGTTAATAGCATGCGCCCTGAACACTATGTTACCACCGCCGAATTCATGCAGGCTGTTACTGATAGCCTTAACAAGATCCGAGGCAGTGCCTAAGTGATCGATCGCACACCAATATAGATCCCCAATTATAGCGACCTTGTCTCTCCCGCACCTCTGTTTTATTATTGTACATTGCATTCTTCTTTTTTCTTACTGAACAATGACACCACCATCTTTGTCGGATGAAATTCTGTTTGTATGTGGGTGTGGGTGTGGGTGTGTACCACCATCACGATGGGGTATAAAAGAAAGCCCCGCTTTGAATTCACGACTGACGAAAGTGGCATACACTTGTACCCTCTTTCTCTCTATCTCTCTCTTTTTTTTCCTTTTCTTTCATAATGGCCGTTGACTTGTCTTCTGCATCGTCACGCATCATGTAACTTGCTTTATTCATTCCAATTGTAAAGCATACTAATAGGGTGTGCTATTTCTATATAGGCAATTCAACTCTCAACAAGAGGAACTAGAATACTATCGATCGCATGCAGAAAATCTCGAGGCGACATTGCAAGAGACTCGTGCAGCCCTAGACGAATTCCAAGTGTCATCACGCGAATTGGAAGAAGAACTAGAAAAGGAGCTTCAAACTACAGAAAAGGCATACAAGGACCTGAAGGCACGTTGTGAACACTTTAAATATGAGGCCGACGATTGGAAGGTAAAACACCTCTTTTTCCTGATATTCATCGTTTATATGTGTGGTGATGCTGATGCTCGTCTCTAGTCCAAATACACGCAAGCCAAGCATGAACAAAACATGAGCATGATGCAAATGCAGCGGGAGATTGATATCCTCAGGGCAACAGAAGAAATGTTTCGAAGGAAGATCTTGGAATTGGAACTAGACAATGATGATTTGGAACGTACTGAGAGGTAAAGTAAAGTGTGGGGATGACTACATCTTTCTTATAATGATCCTTTTCTTTTCATATTAGAGCGGCTTCATCATCGCTTTCGGATCTAGAAGTCAAGTTGAATAAGGCCATTGAGCGCAATGTTATTTTGGGTAAAGAGAGAGTCACTTACTCAAATGACGATCATGATCTCTAATTTAGATTGATAGAGAACGAGATTGCAGCCAAGGATCAGCTCACAGAACAAGTACAACGTTTCAAAGATGAACTCAATGGCAAGTAGGATGTGTGGATGTCCCTCAAAACAAAGCAGCAGGCTAATGCATGCGATAGATGTCAACCATGAGTTATCCGTTCTACGTCAAAAGAGCTCTAAGCAAAGTGATACCATCCATGATTTGGAAGGAAAACTCCACGCCTCTGAGAAAAGGTGCAATACTTTGGAACAACAAGCACAACAACAGCAAGCTCAACAGCAACAACAACAAGGAACCACTTCACGCTCTTCAACCCCTGATCGTGGCAGCACTTTATATGATCGCCGTACCCGTATACCCCGTACACCCAGTGTGGGTGGCAACATGAATGGCTTGGCTTCTACCAATTCGAATCCTGTCAAGATGGTGCAAGATATGGTTAGCCGTGTGAGGGTAAGTTTGAATGTTGTTATGCAAGAGAGAAGAAAGTGTTATTAATAATGGCATGTGATTTCAGAGTTTGGAAGCGAGATTGCAGTCTTGTCGTTCCTTGGTAACGCCATTATTGAACCCGCCACCTTCTTACAGCTCAACGATTCCATCCTCTGGTAATACACGCGACTCTGGTATTGGTAGTCAACCTGCATCGCCAACATCAAGTATCCGATCCGGTAGTCCAATGCAATTCTCTAATATCAAAGCACGACGACCCTCCGAATATATGATGCGATCGAGTGAAGATGGCACAGAGTAGTAGTAGTAGTAGAAACAACCTCTTTCCCAAACATGTAGTTTATTCCATTTCCCCCCACCCTTTTTTTATATATAATTTCAATTGTGCACGTATACATAGATCCAAGTGTGTGTGTGATGATGTTCCTGAATATATGGAATTTGACCAATGGCTACGTTTACGTCACGCGTAGTAGGAGGGCGTTTACCAGTCGTCAAAATACAAGTCAACCCAGCCAACGAACGACCTTGTCAAGATAAACCCGCCCCGCCGTCGTCCGCTTGTTTTTACTCCAAGGCCAACAACTCTATATTACACTCCCTACTCTATCCCAATGTTGTCTCGGATCGCGCCTGCAACGAAACGCTCTGTTCAACAGGCTGTCAAGCCCGTTGTGCAGGTAAATGAATACACCTTTTTCGCCAACATTGTCAACAACCAACAACAACTCACTCCACCAATCGCGACCATGACCATGCATATATAATAGACACGCTTTGCTTCCACCAAGCCTGCTGTCACTCAAGTAGGTGTATTCACCATACGAACAAAAAGAATACAACGTTACCAACACCTATCGTTTATCACAGAACCCAAAGCAGGTTGCAGCTGTCACAGCTGGTATTGTAGGTGCCACTGGTCTTGCGTACATGTATGTCGATAGCGATATCTCTGCCAACATGGCCGATGAAGGTCTTCATCCTCCATCCTATCCTTGGCCACACAGTGGTCCTTTGAGCACCTATGATCACGCATCGTATGTATATCAACTCATCCAAATCAGCCACCAATGATGATAATAACTCCCATGAGACAGCATTCGTCGTGGTTATCAAGTTTATCGAGAAGTGTGCTCCGCTTGCCATTCCCTTGATCGCATTGCTTGGAGAAACTTGATTGGCGTCTCTCACACTGAAGAAGAGGTCAAGGCCATGGCTGAAGAAGTTGAATATGAAGATGGTCCTGATGAGAATGGCGAGATGTTTATGCGTCCTGGCAAGGTATATTTATACTTCTCTACAATGGATGAAGGATGATGATGACAAGACTCATACGTATGCCATTCATTAGCCTTCCGATTATATGCCCAAACCTTATCCCAACGAGGAAGCTGCTCGTGCTGGTAATGCTGGTTCTTTGCCCCCAGATCTTTCTTTGATCACAAAGGCTCGTCATGGTGGTGAGGTAAAGTACACATCCATAAGGAAGAAAAAGGTGGCAAACAACAAGATGGCTGATATTATTATCATCAAAGGACTACGTCTTTTCGATTTTGACGGGTTATATGGATCCTCCTGGCGGTGTCGAAGTCCGTGAAGGCATGAACTACAACCCTTACTTCCCTGGTGGTGCTATTGCCATGGCTCGTGTCTTGTTTGACGAAGTTGTTGAATATGAAGATGGTACACCCGCCACTACCTCACAGATGGCCAAGGATGTTTCCACCTTTTTGGCATGGGCTGCTGAACCTGAGCATGATGAACGTAAAAAGATGGGTATGAAGGCAACGATCATTCTCTCCGGTCTTACTTTGTTGTCGCTTTGGTTGAAGCGCTTCAAATGGTCCCCCATCAAGACGAGAAAGATTGTGTACAAGTAAGTGTCATTTTATCCTCAGCACATTCATGTGTTGTTGTATGCATGTGCCACCACCTATTCTTTCTCTTTTTACTAACACTCTTATTTTTAAACCTTTGTTAGCCCTCCAAAGTAAAACCATATACAAGAACAACCTACGTAAAATAAAAAAAGAGCAAAGCAATCATCATTTTGGCATGTTGTATAAGGAAGGATACTCAAATAAGCATATGCAGGAACCAGCATAAAAAAGGCTGTTCTTCATTCCCACGACCACCCCGCAAAATGCTACACTATTATAATTTGGCTCGTTACCCTTCCCACACAACCCCCGCTTGGACCCTCATATATAAACCACTTTACCTGTTCCCCCCTATTTAGAGTATCCTTTTTCACACAAACAACACAACACGCCTACTACTACTACTCAATATGCAGCAAGCCATGGAAGAACCTATCGAAAAGTTGATTGATGTTGCCATGTGGAGCAAGGCTGCTGACGACATTACATGGATCAAGCGACCACGCGCAGTGATGGAGAAAAGAGTGGGTGCTGATAACGACCATAATCCCTATGTGTGGTTTCCAGGAGGCACGCTCAATACTTGTTACAACTGCATTGACCGCCAAGATCAAAACCAAGTGGCTCTGATTTATGATTCGCCAGTATCTGGAACAAAGCGTCAATACACGTACGGTGATATACGTGATGAGGTGGTTCACTTGGCTGGATTGCTCCACGATGATTATGGGGTACGCAAAGGTGACACGGTGTTGATTTATATGCCGATGGTACCCGAAGCTGCGTTTTGCATGCTTGCATGTGCTCGGCTTGGTGCGGTGCACAGCGTAGTATTTGGTAAGGAAAAAAAAGCTCTTTCATAAGCAATACCATGTGATTGACCATGCATGTATCATAGGTGGATTTGCTCCAAAAGAGTTGGCCAAACGTATCCAAGACGCACAACCCAAGGTGTTGGTAACAGCAAGTTGTGGTATTGAACCAACGCGTGTGATCCCATATAAACGTATGTATAAAAAAGTGACATTGATGTACCCAGAGCAGTGGATAAAAAAAAGGACGCTAATTTCGGTTGTGTATTTATATTATGCAGCACTCGTGGACGCCGCTTGTGCAATGGCAACACACAAAGTGCCGATCAAGGTGGTACTGCAGCGACCTGGCAAGGTACAAGCCGACATGGATTACAACAAGGGCGATCGTGATTATCATGTTGAAATGAAACGTGTACGTCAAGAAGGTCGTGCTTTTGAAGCATGTGTTGAGGTGGATAGCGAGGATCCTTTATATACGTAAGTAGTAGTGATGGTGGGATAGGAGAAGTGTGCATATACATACTTACATGCAAATTTAGATTATACACAAGTGGTACAACGGGAGTTCCTAAGGGAGTCGTGCGATCCAATGGTGGACATGCTGTGGTATTAAAGTGGTCCATGGAATACATTTACAATGTACGTAAAGGCGATGTCATTTTTACAGCAAGTGATATTGGATGGGCAGTGTCACACAGCTACACCATCTATGGACCTATGATGGCAGGTGTCACTTCAGTCTTTTATGAGGGCAAACCCGTCAACACGCCTGATGCGGGTGCCTTTTGGCGCATCATATCCGATTACAAAGTCAATACCATGTTCACTGCACCCACTGCTGTGCGTGCTATTCGTCGTGAAGATCCAGATGCTCTTTGCTCGAAACGTTACGACCTTAGCAGTCTCAATGTTTTGTTCCTTGCTGGCGAACGTAGCGATCCTGAAACATTGCGTTGGTGCAAACAAGTGCTTCATCATGCACACGTCATTGATCACTATTGGACAACAGAACTTGGATCACCGGTGACAGCAAGTTGTGTGGGTGCAGCGCGTAACAGCAATACCTCCGTGCCCATCAAATGGGGAGCAGCAGGAAAACAAGTTCCTGGATCCATCATACGCATCCTTGATGAAGACACACACCAAGAAGTTCACACACCTAATCATTTTGGTGATATTGTTCTTAAGCTTCCTTTGCCGCCTGCTGCATTTCCTTCATTGTGGAAAAATCGAGATGGATACAAAAAGAGTTATTTTACACGTTTCCCGGGATACTTTGATACAGGTGATGCCGGCATCATTGACGAGGAAGGGTAATGTTACTACTACAAGCAATGTAAATGGGATGTTATTAACCCCAAAAAATGTAGCTTTGTGCACATCATGGCAAGAACAGATGATATTATCAATATTGCAGGACATCGCTTATCAACAGGTAAGAGGGTGATAAGGAAAAGGCTAAAGATGCTGACAACAATGATACGTAGGATCCATTGAACAAATCATCAATGCCCATGAAGCTGTGGTCGAATGTTGTGTGGTGCCACTACCTGACAAGCTAAAGGGACATGTACCTCTTGCCGCCGTTGTTCTTAAGCCGGGACAAAACTTTGACAAGGAAAAGATTACACGGGATCTTGTGGCTGCTACTCGCCGAGATCTCGGTGCCATTGCCTGTTTTGAACGAGCCATCTATGTCCAACGACTACCCAAGACTCGCAGTGGAAAAACATTACGTCGTTGTATTCGTGATATGGTGGATGGCAAACCTGTACGTGTCCCTGCAACCATTGAAGATGAGACGGTCTTGCCGGAAATCGAGGCGATTTTGCGACAAAATGGATTGATGGGATCGCAACCTGCCAAGCTCTAAATACCACACACCCACATATATATATACACAAGCTCAACAATTATAGACACCACCATCACCACCAATGACAACAATCCTTTTTGATCAACCATTATTGCAACTCTTTATAAATTCAGCAAGCGTAAGCTGAAACCGATTTGTCTCAATTGTATACATATCCATGTGTGTGGAGCGTGAAAAGTGGGTGATGGAACGCTTTTGTGGATTAGCAGCATCATAAAGGGCTTGCATATGTTCACGAGGGACAATCTCATCTTTGCTGGAAGATAAAAAGAGCACTGGGGTTGTACGAACATCTTGAATGCGTTTGAGACTGGGCCAATGATTCCATAAGAAATAACGTGCAATAAGCGGGTATGGCGTGTAGCGAGGATACATGGCTTGGACCATATCAAGAATGCTTGTATAAGTGTTCTCCACAATCAATCCTTTGACCAAGTTTCCTTTGCCTTCCTTTTCCAATCGGCTGACAAGGTCAATGGCTACGGCACCACCCAAGCTATGGCCATAAATAAAGATGGGTCGATCCAATCCTCCTCCACCATGGTTGCATTGAACGTGTTGAAACATGGCACGTGCATCGATCCGTAATCCTTTCTCGGTAGCTCTTCCGCTACTGCTTCCAAAGCCTCGATAGCAAACACCAACGATCGTCAATGATGGCACAGCAGCTAGGATCGTTTTGAACAAGGGTAATCGATGATTCATGTTGCCTGCATTGCCTTGCAAGTAGACGAGGATGGGTCCCTCATGACGATCATTTGCATCTTGTTTCTTGACTGTCAAACCATGAAGCTGCTTCCTATCACTTGTCCATACTGTTTCCTCCTTGATATCCAACCCAGATAACGACTTGTCAAACGTAAAGCGTTCATGCCTCGAACCAGGTGGTATATACCCCAAATAGATAAGCTTGTTTTGGAACAACACGAGCATCAGACACTGCAAAGAAAAAAGTTACAAATGAGCCAACTCCATGAATGACACTACACACACGCACACACACACACCTTGTAAAGATATAGACCAGCTGGTACGCCTGTCACAATGAGTCCTGCCGTAGCCAATGTCGATAGTGGACGTCGCCTCCTGAACAGAGGTATGCGATGCATCGATCGGTACATGAGTTAAAAGAAAACAGCAAAAGGAAATTCGGGTAGCATTTGACTGCATAAGGAATTGTATTTGAATGCATAAATGACGCTGACCCAGTATCATAGCAACATGAAAAGGTTGCCATCTCAACAAGAGTCCACTCTCCACGAGGTAGATAAATCCAATACCCAAACATAGTAGCAGTTTATTCTTATGTATTATGTGGGATCTTGAGTGCTTTCCTCGATAAAATGCGTATGTTGTTTACAAATGATTCAATGGTATCCAAATAATGCGATGGTTCTCCTCTGGCCATTTTCGACCTTTCTCTTGCAAGCTGTGCTGGATCCATAATCTCTAATTCAAGCTCGTGACGCACATCGGGATCCTTGTCCTATATTGCATTTGACTTGTTATTCTCATGTCATCATATCCCAATTGTCAAATAAACACACGTACCGCTGCACCTTTGACCTGTGTAAGATCAAAATGTATTCCTCCATGTTTATAAGAAACGCGATCCTTGTTTCGTTCAAAGACAGGATTGCCGGTGGGTTTGGGGCCTGTGAGAGCGTGTGTGCGTGTGTGTGTGAGTAGAGTGGTTGAAAGCTACGGCGACCCTCTCTCTCTTTCTCTCTCTCTCTCTCTACTTACGTGGGATTTCGAGGTTGATTGATATTCTATAGTCCAGTGGTTGTGTAGGTGCATGAATGTTGAGATCGGCCACGCGTATCTTTTCAATGATGCCATTTTCCACAAGCTATCAAATGTTCACTATAAGCAACCCTGACCATGTTGAATCGTTTTGGGGAGGAGGATTTTGACACCTACTTGTCCTGTTTGCTGATTTGTAGTAACACGCCATTTGGTTCTTGCATTGTTGTTTGGATGATAAAACCGATCCGTTTCATATGTGTGCTTGTAATGAATTCGCTCACCCCGATAGCCACGTGCATTAGACTTGGTCACAAGCGCATTGAGCATCTCATTGAAATGCTTGTGCTGAGCTAATGGCATATTGGATTCAAATCGTACTCGGCCTTCCAGTCCAGCACCAATTACTATGGCAACCAAAACATCATCAGCCATCATCATTATCGCGTATCGACAGCATCCTCCTTCTCCTACCTACCTGTCTCAGTCACCGCATTCATATTGATCCGTCGTCGAGTTTGCTTGTCTATCAACAGGCCCAGCTTTCCTTCGATCTGTGCAAAAGTGCAAAAAGTCAACATCGACACGAGTGCCACATATGGAATGGGGATGAGGAGAGGGCACTGACTTCGACATTCTCCTGATCGCAATGGGTTGCTATAAAATCGGCCACGTATTGTACAATGTCGTCGACTGGTTTGATGCCAAAGATGGTAGTTTCACGTCTCTCGGGTATATGAGGTCGCTTGTTGCTGTTCTCATCCTTGTCGCTCATTTCCGATGCAGGTCGTTTGCGTGATTCGGTATTATCCATAGTGGTGGTGAACAAGTGAAGAGAGAGGCTGAGATACACACTGCACGGGAATTATCATTGTCTTCCAACACCCAATGCAACTCTCCTCCACCAGAGAACATTCATTGTACCTACATGCCTACTGCTACCGATCTCTAAGAGTTCATCTAGCACATAGACGATGTCATAGATTGAATAAAGACGTGATATTTACTATTGTCGTTTGAGAGATGTGACCTACATTTGCTTCTAGTAAACATGGCGCAGCATCAGCTGTATCAACCATTGACTTTGGTTTGCTTAATAATGAATAAGGGGGGGGGGGAATCATTGTGTTTTCATTGTCGAGAGTGCTCATTTATGCGTTGATGGTGTCAAGTTGATGCAAGCCCATTTGTGGATATCAATCACACAAAGTCAGATAACCCGCTTTCTCAATGCTGCTGCCAAGCCACCAAACGCTAGTATAAATGTTCGCCATGGCGAAAATTTATTCTCGTGTATCCTTTCTCTGGTTTTTTCATTTACTACAAGGTAAGAATGCTATCCATGCTCATTGCGTGTTTGCATATCCGAAGGATGCATAATCTTCTGCTCGAATCACAGTATGTGAGCAAAAAAAATACTGAATTAATGAGCCTGACGGCTATGTAAACACGCATTCCTTATCGTTTTGTTTACGCATGATCGCTAACACATCTTTTATCAATCAGGTACTCTTCCTTGTTTTAGCTATTGGTTTTAGGATAGAATGCTTACAAAATAAAAAGATGGATATACAAAAACACACATGCCAGGTCTCATTGAGATTATACGTTGTCGCGATTACATGAACCACCCTAATCCCTTTCTAATGACTCCCAACCCAATCCCACAACGATGCATAATCATGATTTGTCCCACAATCAACAATAAGAAACAACAATCAATGGATGGTGTGTCCAAAGCAAACTCTTTCGATGATCATGCAAAAGGATAATAGAGATAAGAGAGTGACCGAGAAAAGCAACACATCCCGGGGTGATGAGTGGACACGAAGAAAAAGAATAGAAATATGAAAGACGAAAGGTGGTAAAGAAAGAATTCTGAAGAATTAAGAGTGGCACAAAAGGAGAGTGAAAGTGTTTGGGAGGGGTTGGGGTTAGGTGTGTGTGTGTGTGTGTGAAGAGAAGAGAAGAGAGTTAACGAGCTACTACAAGACGACGAGCTGTCTACAGAACAACGCAAAGCTTGGATTTCTTCTTTCGGTTGACCATGAGAGCGGCTCTAGTGGCATGCTCAAATACTTCACGAACACCTTCACCACTCTTTGCGGAGCACTCGAGATATTTGTAGGCATTGATACGTTGGGACACACTAGCACCCTATATCCAAAATGGATGTTAATCAAGCTACAGCATTGTAATGATGATGAGTATTATTACCTCTTCAAATGAGACGGGGCGCTGGGAGTTCTTTCTGAGCTCCTCAATTGTCGCAGGATCATTTCGCAAATCCTTCTTACATCCGACAAGCAAGATGGGCAAGCCTTGGCAGAAATGGACTACTTCTGAGATCCACTATAGGGCAAACGTTCAGTATTCAAATCATGGGGGATCCTTGATGTAACGTACCTTTTCTTGGACGTTTTCCAAAGAATCAGGCGAATCAACAGCAAAGCAAATCAAGATAACATGAGAATCGGGATAAGACAAGGGACGAAGACGATCGTAATCCTCTTGGCCTGAATAGATACATAAAGGTGAATTCTCCCCTTCCTATAAATCAATGCATCATCATCCCCCCACTTACCAGCAGTATCCCACAAAGCCAACTCAACATGTTTGCCGTCCACCTCAACATCAGCGACGTAGTTCTCAAAGACGGTGGGGACATAAAACTACGTAGAAGATACTTCGTTGAGACGCTTTATGCTTAACAAAAACATCCATGTAAAGCGCGCAACTTACCTCAGGGAAAGTGCCCTTGGAGAAGACGATCAACAGACAGGTTTTGCCACAGGCACCATCGCCAACAATGACAAGCTTCCTTCTGATTTCGGACATTCTAAGACGACATAAGAGTAGAGTGTTGCATGAGTAACCAGATGAAACAAGCCCGGCGTGCAAGAGCCATGAGTGACATTTTACCTGAAAGGCTGTAACGACTTTAGTATAAAAAGAAGAGAGTGAGTACTAGGTTAGATACGAACAAATAACGGGTAAAGAGGAAGAGTGAGTGAAAGAAAGTGGAAAAAGCACCTAACGGAGCATCAACCAAAAGGCACACACAACTATTACTTAAAGGCTTCCTCTCTCTCTCTCTCTCTCATCTCTCCTGTTCTCCATTTCCGCCATCCCCCACAATTGATGAGACCCCCCTTCCTTCTTTCCTTCACCCTTGACCTTTCTGGAACAACCGTCATTCAACTAGTCAAATCCACACTTGTATATATATAACGTGCAATCCCCAACCCAAACACCCCACTCTAGACGTTGTTCATGTTGCCCATCTCGTCATTGTTGTATGTGCTGTGTTCATATTACATATATAAAAATCAAAATGGAAAAAAAGGGCTGTTGTGAATGATGAAACGGGCTGTATATACTTTACCTTGGAGGAAAGACGTCGACACACAAAGGATGATGATGCTCTCTCCGAACACCATCATCGATTTTCACGAAAACCGGATGGGGTGGCGCAGCATTAATGCATGATACATTTTGATGAAGCAATGTGCTGGTTGCGCATTCAATCATTGTTTTTTTTTTGTTCATAGGTCAAGTCTTTCTTTAGCTCTAGAGACAACGCGTATCCATGGCGACGTTATACGGTAGCCATATCAACCGTTGTTGCAATGTTACATTACGCAACCGTAATCATCGGAGACAGCCGATGCTGACGATATCGTACGTGGTGGTACCTGAAATGAATACGCCTTACTTCACTTTAAATGCCACATATTTGGATAATGGATACATGGCATGACTATGGGATTTCTTCTTTCATTAAATGTGGGTCTTTTATCAAGGAATGATATGGGAAAGCTTTTGGTTAAAAAGTACATGTGTAGTAGGGTGGTGGTGGGCGACTTGAAAATGTTAAATTAGACGATCAAGCTTGAGTAATTTCCTCGCCGTATTGTGTGTAAATCATTGCCGAGAACGCTTGGAGCTCCTTGATGTATGCAAATGCCTATTGATCCAAATCAGTCATCTACCTTTTCGCACTCACTCACACGCTCCCGCGGTTTGCTTACGTTCAAGTATTCATTGCCAGAAATTGCCAGATGAGCTTGTCGACCGATAGCAGGTAGTAGATTTGCAAGTGTCACTTTTTTGGTTACTTCCACAACCTCATTATCATTGATTTCTTGAATGCGTTGTCCTGAAAGATCCATAGGTCCAGCCCCTGGCAAAAGCGCCTTGGCAAATGCATGATGATCAAAGATTGCAAAGACTTCATCGAGACATGATCCAAGGACAGCTGTAAAATCAGGACTAGGATCGAGAAAGTAGCATGTCAATAAAGATAATACTGGTTTTCTCATTTCCCATTACCTATCAATATAATCCTTTGTTTCATCCAGCAGCTTTTTCAGTTGAAGAGTTGCCTCGTTCTCAGGGTATTTCTCTGCGAACCCTGCTTGCATCAAGAACTCTTGGATTTCCTCATCCGTCTCAGGTAGCATCCATGATCGACAGCTGGAGAAATGGTTAATTACCACCTATGGTACAAGCACATACACACACACACACAAAGTTCAGCCTACCTCACAGGTGAGATGCCATCACGCTCATATTCCACACGTCGTCGCAACTTGCTAATCAGGTTTTCAGCATCTTCATGCGTAAGGATACGTTTCAAAGGTAGGCTATCATATTTGAGAATTTTAGTATGATGCGAACCATGTTGTTGTTTATAAGCGATCCTTACCCGCTGACCACATCCTCTACTGCTTCTTCGACACGTTTTGCGCAAAGTCTCCAACCACGATGAAGCAACCACCAGCTGGCACTAAGGAACATGCGTTCTGTTTGTGGATCAAGGAAACCGCCTTCTGGCTCTTCATCGGCATGTTGTAGTCGAATAGTTGGCTCGCTTCGATTCAACACTGACACGGACCATACATAGGTGAATCTGCCCAGTAAATTAAGCTGAAGATGTGTCAACAAGGTCAAGAGCGTAAGAGAATAAATCGATGTCAATGATCGCGTAAAGCCTAACGTACATTGTCAGCAACAATTTTGATCCCTTATTTCCCATCACTTACTCTTCATCTTGATCTCTTCCCATAACTTGTATTTCTCATCTTTATCCAAGAGACCGGGTGTCACTGGTGATGATCCTCCTTCCGATTGTATCGATGTACCAAGGCTGCCGACAGATGCACCAAGGCTGCTGACGCTCTCATCCAAAGGTTTTTGGGTTGATGCATCCTCTCCCTTTTCTTTTGATTCATCCACGTGCTGGTCTTGCTCTTTGGTAGCTGTTGTACTCTCCTTTTCCTTTTCATTCTCTTCTTCTTCGGTCGCTGTAGTTGTTGTAGATGCAGCAGCAGCTTCGGCAGCAGCTTTGGCAGCTTCGGCTTCAGCGGCAGCTTGTTCTCGTAACCGTTTCTGCTCAAGTCGTTCAGCTTTACGTGCTTCTTGCAATTTGGCCCAGACTGCTTCGATATTCATCTCGTTCAAAATCTGATCGCCCAGTGTTGGTAACAAGGAGAGTACTGTAAATACGCAGTCGTTTTGGTTTTGCTGAAAGCGTCGTTTGAGACTAATTGGTAGGTTAGCCCATATAGCTCCTCCATGGCAACCACAACCACCACTACCACCCACTTACTTTTCCTTTGCCACACGCTCTGTCATTGTCTTTTCTTGGAAATCGCGTAGCTTTTCTGTCGCATAACGACCGAGCAGATAACTGCCACCACCAATAGCAGCAGTGACCATTAGGCCTTTTCGGTGTCGCTTTGCATAATCTTTAAGAGACTGAAGGAATGGCATTATGGAGTACAAAAGAAAGAGCAGAATGCAAAATAGTAAGCTGGTATCTTTTTTGTGGTACCCCACAATTTGGTATTTCATATGACAAATCCCCTCCATTAGCCCGCTACCTTTCCATTGACTTGACTACCCATTCATTCTTCTCGTTACCTAGTTACAGTGCTTCTTGTTTATAATTTAGTGCGGTCCCATCCATTACCTTAGCATTACGAACAACCTGAACAGCTTAAATGCAATACCCCTCCCACACACACACTTGGTACGATGTAAATATGAATGACTCTAGAAAGAATAAAGTGGAATAAGACTACTTCTATTATCTGCTCGCTTCCATCCTATACATCATGCGTACTCCGCAAGAAATCCTTGACAAAACGCATACAATTCGTGACATCTTTTATGATGCCAATGGCACGTGAAAATGGATTTATCATACAAATTGGATCTGATGTGCAATATTGACAAATACAATCATCAAAGAGAAGACCTTTTGCATGATAACTCTAAATGGCATGTAAGGGATTCCTTAAGCCGATGTAACCTAAGCTATCTAGATTGGTAAAAGTGCTTGTGGTAACCTTCTTCTTTTCAATACTGCATTGGTCGATCAGGTGTGCACTACGTTTATCGATGAACATGGCAACGACTTCCAGCTTTCTGAATACAAACATCCTCGGGCAACGTCATCTTAAAGTACAACAAATGATCTGTGATAGCAATTGATGTCATTGTTTGGTTATGGATATTTACATAGCGTCTCTTTCATATCCTAATTTATGCATTACATCAAGGCTCTCTAGGTTTATCGCTGGTGAAGATGTCCCAACAAACATCACATCGTCACACTTTTTGTGATCATAGGAATAATGCCTACAGCCGCCACGCACATAAAAGATGTTGTCAACCATCATTGTGCTCCTTCACGTCTCGTTTTTTCATCATATCACTTTTTGATTTGCTGACACGGCCAGGTTGCCATGTGCGATCCGGAAAAGGCAAGTCGTAGTTGCCTAGCAACTTACAACCGGGAGAGCCCACTCTTCTTTGCGGCATGCCAAAGCATATGATTCGAGCTCAAAGATCATGCTCACTGCTTGATGAAAGGGCAACAGAGCAAATAGGTTGGTGTGGGTGAATGGCTACCATGCAAGGTCATGTGAAAGCGTTCTTTTCTAAAAATACGTCGTCTATTGAATCCAAAGCACAAAAATAGGAAACGGTTCTTTATTTCGATGAGTCGAGTAGTGGGCTATGGCGTGTCAATAAGAAATGGATGCATGCATGCATGAGGGTATTTCTATGTGCTGCATGAATATAAGCTTGCATCGATCAGCGCGAGGAAGGTTTGGAGGGAGGGAGGGAGGAGGGAGGGAGGAGGGAGGTAGACGCCATAAGGCTGGTTTCCCGCTTTTCTTCTTCACAATAACCCAGTATCATCATCATCGTCATCATCGACTCTTTCCATACTTCACCACATGGATGCAGGCAGCAGCTTGATGGTGTCGTCAAAGCACCATCCGTGACCTTGTTGGGCGATACATCCACTTGTGGACAAGATTCCTTTCAGATACACCACGACGTCGTTATGCTTACTTGAGGCGTTGTCGACCTTATTTAAGTGGTCTTGCCATTCGGCTGGCAACACTCATTGTCAGTATTGGTGTGCTCGTGGACTTGGTCTCCGGATGCAGTATACCCAGGCATGCCTCGTGCTGAAGACTTTACCCGATAACATTCGATTAATAATTGACCCGAGGAGCTTCGGGAGGGAGGGAGGTAGACGCCACAAGGCTGGTTTCCCGCTTTTCTTCTTCTTCCCATGTAGTATCATCATCATCGTCATCATCGACTCTTTCCATACTTCACCACATGGATGCAGGCAGCAGCAAAAGTGATATCGTCAAAGCACCATCCGTGACCTTGTTAGGTGATACATCCACTTGTGGACAAGATTCCTTTCAAGATACACCACGACGTCGTTATGCTTACTTGAGGCGTTGTCGACCTTATTTAAGTGGTCTTGCCATTCGACTGGCAACACTCATTGTCATTATTGGTGTGCTCATTGGACTTGGTCTCGGATTGCAGTATACCGAAGGCATGCCTCGTGCTGAAGACTTTACCCATTTAACGTTCGATTGGCAAATTGACCCGAGGAGCTTCCTTTCACCTTTCAACACGACGTTTGGGTCATACAACGTGCTTTTGGATGGTCACTCTCACTCAACATACAGCGATGGAAAAATGAATGTGGAGCAATTATTGGATTGGCATTTGGGTAAATAAGATAATGAATGAATGATTGATGCATGCATGCATGCATGACTTGATCTAAGACAAAGAAAATACATAGCCAATGGATACAATGCCGTCATTGTTACGGATCACAATACCATCAAAGGAGGATTGGCGGCCGAGGAGTTAGCATTGAATGATGAACGCTACAAGGATCGCATTGTCGTTATCCCTGGGATCGAGTATACGTGTTGCAGAATCCACATGAATCTCATCAACATCAACGAATCCGTTCCTATTGGGCCACCTGTTCCATCCGATGAACAATTGCAAGATGTCATTCGCCGTGTCCATGAACTAGGAGGATTGGTCATTGTTAATCACATCCCTTGGAGCAATGCTACACGTAAGTAAAGCGTATACGTTCAATGAATGATGTCGATTTATTTATCACTTTTTTAGAGGGCTATTATGAGGAAGCACGACTCCCTAATCATCCATCGGTGGAGGATCTTATCAGCTGGGGCGTGGATGGATTTGAAGTTGTTCATGGCAGCACATTTGATTATTCGACCTATCAAGCAGCAGTGGCTCACAACCTTATTCAGATGGTGGGTACCGATGTCCATCATCCTTCCATGGGCGCAAACACATGGTTGACTGTACAAGCTGCCAATTTCACGCGTCAAGGGGTCATGGATGCTATCATAGCGCACAAGACTTCGTTCCTCATGGATCCAGCAGGCACACGACCCATCGCCTATCCTGATTCGAATCCCAAATACGACATGCTCATGCCATTGACAGGCCTAGGTCCTTACTTTAACATGTTTTATACCGACAACAAGGGCATGTACAGTTTTCAAGGCACATTCTGCCATCCAGAAAAGCTTGATGTACACGGAAATATCATTGGATGGTTCATCTTTTGGCTCTTTATCATGATGCTAGTTTACGAATTGGTCAGAACGGCGCTTATTTATGGATCAGCGTGGATAATGCAAAGAATAAAGCATCGGCACTCTGCATCTTAAATGATGACATGATGATGATGGATATGTGAATGCGTTGTAGTTGCATATGCATAGTGGGAGAGAAGAACAGCAGTAGATGCTCTCTGGTTGTTTCCAAAATCCGGCAACTAGTATTATCATGAAAACCTGCTATCATTATTGTCAACCCTGCATATGCTCTTATTGTTTGGTCTGTGTCTTAAAGAGATTCAATCAGCTTATTATTCTACTACTACTATTACAGCTTTTATATATAATATCACCTTGGCGCATTCCCAACAGCTTCTTATAAAAGGGATGGATCGGATTTTGATATATAGGAATGTTATCCGCCGATCCTATCTTGAATGATGAACACACCACCACCACCGCCACACACCACCTTAGATACCACACCAGATCGCAATCCGTGGATTCGCTCTTTTTGTAAAACCGCCGTCAAGAGACTGCAGTTGCTAACCTCCCAATCGGCTGTGACCACAAGAGTATCCCCCTCTACTACTACAAGTAGCTGCACTACTACCTATGATACAAAAGACCAATACAGGGCAACAACAAAAGATATACGTGCAACCTATTCAGCATATGAATTATCTTCAGCAGCAGAGGCGACAAGTGACTTTCATATGCCTATTTCTTCATCAACCACTACATCAGGATTAAGTGATGCCTTACGACGACTCACATCTACCACGTCTATCAGTCGAGGCCTTGCAGCGCTGTCCTCGGAGAAATCCTGTGGCAAGCACTTGTGGTTATCCAAATTCAACAAGAAGCAAATCAATGTGTTCCTTAAAACGCCCCATGTTGTTGCAGGCAGTGTGATGTCAGGGACAGTAGCAATCGATATGACCTTGTGTAATACATTTGACGTGCTTAATCCCCATACGCTACCACTCAAAAGCCTCGTTCTTGAGCTTCATGGCATCGAACGTATGTTATAGTACACAAATTCACACTCTTCTTAAGTCACTCATTACGATCCCTTTTTGAATAGGCATTGCTGAATCAGGTCCATTTGGATTAGGCACCCATCATCATCCATTTTTGAAGCAATGTGTCTTATCCCTTGATCATGAGCAGCTGCTATCGGTATATCAACAAGGAATCAAGCGTGGTATTAATAAGCTGGTTGTATCCTTTTCTTTTCAATTGCCAGAGGATCTTGAAAGTAGTCATCGTAATCGAAAGGCAGCTGTGCATTATTCACTTCGAGGGTAAGGGCATTATACATAACAACCAGTAGACAATGGTATAAACTCAAAATGTATTGAAAGTGTACTAGACGTAAATTGCTGTCAAGAGGAGGAGGACAAGATTGTTGAGTTTGAAGAGCCAGTGCGGGTTTATGCAAATCAACGCGCTATTTCAAATGCGCTTCTTTACCTTCCGGTGCATGAAACATTTTGTGCCTGTCGCTCTTCTTCCTCCACCAGACACGATCCACCACCACGATGCTCTTCTTCTTCTTCTTCCTGCATCAAGATCGATCTTGAACTCTCTCGAAGCATTTGGAGTAATTGCGCTCCCATCTACACTTGCGTCACCATTGCCAATGGCTCATGTCAGAAGATATTGGATATCACGCTTGAACTCTTACGCTACCAGCAAACTTTTACGTATGATGATGATGAGCCCGATCGACGTTTGGCTGCTTCCAGTTCGACTATCGTTGCACGATCTTCTGCCGAGAAGCTTGGATTGATGCTACCCTTGGAACCTGGTACAAAGGATCAAGCCATCATGGTCATTCAACCACCTGTAAGTCGAATAGTGACATATATGACGCCTGCAACAGCATATTGATCAAAGCTTATTGTTGATGGCCTTTCTAGAGAGGACAATGTTCAATACAAAACAGCAAGCTCATACACATTTCATATGCACTTCGATTGTCGATTGTATCAGCAAACATAAGGTATGATTGTATCAACATCTTGCTGTTGCATGAGAGCGTATTAAGGATTGACATTGAATGATAGGAAAGAGCACGTGATCCAAGTACCCATCACCCTTATCCACTCTATTTCACTTGATCCTCCACCAAATCAGGAAGATGCTTTGAGAATTGATACGTCTGATGCAAAATACGATGCATGCCGTCAAATGCTGGTGGATATTTTTCGACAAACGCCTGCGATTGAAGATGATGATGATGATGATGACGACGTTGGCGAATTGGATTTTGCTTTCAAGGGCTCAGCAACACGACGCATGACTACTACTACTACATCCATCTATCACAACAATCATATCAGCACTACTAGTGGTCAACAAGCTTATCAACAACCGAGGGTGCGTCACGGTTCTGTATGGTCTCCCAAACAATTTGGAAAGCGACCTGGTTGCTTAGGAAATGCCGGTTTGGATATCCGTCGCAAGCTCAATGTTGCCACAGCACGTGAAGCATGGCATGGATACGCAGCAGAACATTACTACTTTCCATCTTGTAATACTGGAGGTGGTGGAGGAGGAGGAACTTCCGAAACAAGCCCAATTACCCCTGTGGATGAACGACGAAGGATGCTACCATTATCATACTTTGAGTTGGATGGCAACAATGCATCTGTCAGATCAAGTGATGGTAACGATCGCAAGATACTTGCATTACTAGAAAATCAACTCGCATGTGACCTTCCACCGCCATCCATTGTACACACGTTTTAGAGCCAACACTAAAATAAAAGCATTCTCCTCTTTTGTACAATACGATAACAGTGACAATGAATTACACCACCCCTCCTTCCTTAATGACAAGAACTGCAACATTGCATGTTTCATTGTAGTAGTAACGCACGGCGTGAATGACTTTTATTTCGTGTGTGTTATTCAAAGATGCTTTGTCGGATGCTTGGTGTGTGGTGGTATGAAGAAGAATAGTAAAAAGAAGGGGATTGTTGTTGACAAGGTCCACTTGTAAGATGTTTGGATTGATTATACAGGGGGAAATGTTGAATGCAAATTAGGATAGAATTGCATGGTTTTATACCAATGCTTGGGCATGGAAAAGAGCCATACGTTGTTGTTCATCCTCACCCTCATGTTGTTGTTTATCGGATGATGATGCTACTACGACTACTTGATAGGCTTGTTCCTGCTCGTCAACAAGTCGAATGGATCCCTCTTTTGGTTCTTGAATGGCCTTTTCATAATAGGCAGCCAAAGCAGCTGTGAGCACCAATGCAAAGTCCAAGATGAGGATAAAGATCATGGCATATTTAAGATAGTGCACACCATTGACGATAGCACAAAGATGTCGGGCATATTGACTACTACTCCGATCGAACAAGCACATATCTTGTGTCTGCGGGGACAAGAACCGATAGAGTCGTGGTACCAAAGGGATATCGTGGCTGATGACTGACAAAGTTTTCAGATCAAAAAGGATGCTGAATACCCAACTGATAGCAAGACCCGCTGGCATAAGCAACTGACAGAGTAATTGCTCTATGCTGAGCACCACCTTAGTAGTAGTAGTAGTAGCTTGAGCGGCTTTGTTGTTGTTATTATGGTTGACCAACAAGAACAATGGACAAAATATAGAAGCTTGCGCTGCCACAAGGGTGGAAATAAGTCGTCGGTCTTGAATCATTTGGATCATGATGCTTGTTGTTGTTGCTGTTGTCGTGTCGTCAGTATGAAATGAGGCTTGTTGAATAGGGGCAGCATGGTGATAGCGGTTGGAGAATAAAGAAGAAAGGGATTGGGTATTGGTGCTGTAAATGCAGAGGCTGGCGGATGTAATGATAATAGCAAGAGCAAGGACTAAGGAGCGAATGCAATACAAATAGCAATTGGTTCTTTGTGCCAATGAAGTTGTCATTGTGTGTGCGTGGGTGGGTACTTTTTACAAGGAAAGAAGGGGAAGACAAAGAGAGATTGGAAGAAGAAGAACGGTTTGCAATGCTTTTTCATCCCCTTTTTCTGTGAATGCGTATGTGTGTGTGACGCGGAGCAACATGAGATGCCGCCTTGATGCCGTCTTTAAAGCATGAATGTCATAATGCATTTGCACTCCTTCCTCCGTTCTCAATGGCTGATGCTATATTTGATTACCATGGCAGCTGCTACCGCTGCTTCTATCGGTATTCTGTATTCAGGGCATTAAGCATGTATGCACAACTACACCATTCCACATTCTGTTAGCATGTACCGTGTTCTCGGTGACGGCTCGTGAGAACGGGATAACAGGTTGCACTAACCCTGAATCATAATATTTTTTTGTTTTCTTCTACCGATAGCATAAAACTCAACAAGGTACAATAGTTTTCCCAAGGCTTTTGCTGTTGAAATCATTAAAAGGTGCATGCCCTCCTCTTGTATGTTTGGCATGCCTTGGTTCAGGGGTAGCACACCTACACACACGCAAAGATGAGAGAATACGGCAACCCGGTATTTTCCTTTATGATATTGGGTACAAGTGGTTGACGTAGAAAAAGTCATGGAATGAGAATATTCAAAGTTTAGTTACATATGGAAGCTGAATGTTGGACTGAGCGGCAACAAATGTCCGCATCGAGAATATTGAGAATGAAAAAGATCACGCTGAGCAAAAAAACACTGAACATGATTGATGTTATTTATAGTCCCATTATGGGATGATGAAACCACTTTGTCCCAAATACGAGATGAAATAGGTAACTGTGTAGCATGCTCAATCACCACTCCTATAACGGCGACAAGTTATCCGGGTCAACTTTATCCTTTTCTGATACAAGTGGGGACTCAATTAAGTTTTGCTATGCAAAAGGTTACGCACATGGCGTATGTTGTACAAGCTTATTCACGAGGCGATGACGGTGCTTCGTTTTCATCTGTGGCACGGCTGACCATCCTTTGAAAGGCAGCATCTTTCATCTTCTCTTCTTCTTGCCCGATGGCTGTGCTGCAATACTTTCTATTTTCTGCATCCAACAGGTAACAGCAAACCACTACCACTATAATTTGATGCATCATCTTATTTACTATTCTTGATGGGCGGGCCCCTGACATGCGTGATGATGATGACCACTAATAATAACGCAAATTGGTAATCAATTGCCTCATCAACAACATAGGTCTCAAAAAAAGAAAAGTAGCGTATGTAGTTTTCATAACGCCTGGTTCACGAAGGTTTTTCTCGATGATACAATATGAACCCATTTGAGTGAACAAGGTCCGCGATAGGTTATGGTGGCTTCTTCCTAAGTTATTAAGATAACGAGTGCTCACAACAGGCAACGTTCATAGCTTTTTATTGGTACACATGGTGGCATTACTTGACAAAGAATGATATCAGCAACTTTGAATGTACCTGCCGGCAAAGGATGAGAACTCCGAGCAAGCCTTACAACTTTTTTTTTCGCATACAGCGATTTTGGCTAAACGACATGACAGGATGAAAGCGATAACACCTTTATTTGGATACCAGGCTTCTGTATGGTATTGGTGAAATCACTTTTGCTATATAGCATTTGTCCTCACGTGGGAAGCTATACACGTGGGTTATTACGCATCGTTGCCAGGGCAACCTTTGTAAAATGCATCATAAAGATGTAGCAACATCAAAAGAATGAGCATGTTAAGCGTGTACAACATCACGATGAAGGCAAGAATAAACAATAAAAGGGAGTTATCTACAACTATGAGACCGAAGTGAGACTTAATTTGAGACCAGCTCAGTCCTGGCGAAGATTTGAGCACTTCTTAGCTTGGTTAGATGAGTTACAGCATTTATTGATGCCTTGTAATGATGCTACCCATTATCAAAAAACTGACCCTACGTATAAAGAGACATTTTTATCACTCAAAAGGGGATGCTAGTAACGAGCCTTGGTGTTGACTTTATCCGTTACATCACGTGCATGGGTCGAGTCACTCCAGTTGGGACAAATGCCCTCCATTTCAAGTGTTACTGGTGACTTCCTCCTCTTTGTTGTAGCACTTGTACACAACACGACAGTAAAGCTTTGCTTCTATTCCTCAGCAACACTCATTCCTTGTCTTTTGCAGTCAGCATCTGTCTCGGGTATGCGTCATCACTATGGACAGCTTAATTCGCTCATCGATGCTTTGTTCTTGTTTCCACCTCTTCTTCAACACAGCCAGTTTCAACTCGTGTTTTTGACCATAACCCACACCTATTCAAGAAAACGATTCTTCAAAGGTCGTCGTCACAGCTCGCAAGAGTTCTTGGTGTTGATCTTAATCATATTGACAAGTTCCAGGTACCAACAAGGGCATCGTATGCAAGCATACTATCAACAAACCAAAGGTTTTTACAAACTTGCTTAGGTGCTCCCTGGCATGGTTTCCTCTATATCTTATCTTGATGCTGTTTGATGGTGCAAGCAACGCTATTTTTGGTGTATCCCAATGGATGGTGGTAGCAAACCTTGGCGACTATAAGGTAGGTTTGGATGATGGTCCTTTCGGATATGCTCAATCAAGGAGGATTGTGCTTTGGTATGCAGCGAATAATTTGGGCGAGGCAATCTGGGTATGGTAAGGTAGTTGTTGGAGGTGAACACGATTGTAGATATTGCGCATTGTAATTTCCTTCGAGGTATTAGTGTAGTCTTATTGTCTATGAAATAAATTGCTCAGTACAAAGCTGTACAAGGATGATAATCTACGCACTGCCATGGGATCCATGTGGGTACGTCTTGACGAGGTCACGCTTTGTTGCATTGCATAATAATCATCCCATCCATACCCCATCCTCGTTATTCATTCTACGTTTATTATCATAGGTTGTCGAGTAAATCATTAATAGCCTCATTGGAGAATCGAGGATGTAGCTGATACTTGTGGATTATTTCTAGCTATTTAGTTGGGTACATAGAATGAGCGTCTTGAGTCATGGGGCTAACATTTGCCAATTGGCGGGAGATAATGTCACGTGTAGATGATATCAATGGCTTGATCCTATCAGTGCAAGCTCCTCCTTTCTTACCCGTATTCAAACGCTTACTCTACACCCTCACTGTCACATTCCTCGATTCAAACGTAAGATCGACAACCTCACAACCACATTGCTGTCACAAAGCGATTCACATTCAATTACTACTGTAGAATGGGTGTCAAGGGCCTCCACGCATACCTGCGTAAGCATGGCCGATTACAGGCAGGCAAAGACATTCCGAAAGAGCTTCATTCCTACCAGCCTGGCGTGCTCTACATCGACGTGTGTTGCGAGTTCTTTGACCTGTTGAATCCTCTCTCTGAGAAGTTGTTCCATGCTGCCAACAAAGGACAAGATATTGACAACAGCGTTGATGCTATCAAGAGCCTTGACATTGTCAAAGATCTGGCTGATGGCATATTGAAGAGAGTGCGTACCCTTAAGGATCAAGCGGGCCTCAAGCGGATATGTCTCGTGTTCGATGGTGACAAGTTAAAAGCGAAGGCCAATACACACGCCGCACGATCACACGCAAGAAACAAGGCATTTCAGAGAGCACGTCGTTTGGTGCGAAGAGGCTTGAAGACCGAGCGCCAGAGACAGAAGTTCCAGAAGTTGACACGTGCATGGGTGACGTTTACCAAGGCGATGAAGTTGGCAGTTGTGGAATACCTTGGAAAGGAAGAACTGGTCAAGCTGTATGATCCAATAAGCAGCGATTCTGAACAAGGCATCTTCATGCATCAAGCACCATTTGAAGCCGATTCGGAGATTGTGTTCTTATGCAATCAGTTTCAGCACGATGGCAGAGGAGGAGCAATCATGTCTGCAGATGGCGACCTTTTTGCATACGGTGGCAATATTGACACACCAGTAAGTTTATCAATCATTCATATATAATCATGACCCCAGAACTAATTTTGTCATTATTAGCATGTGATTAAGATGAACTGGGAGACCTTGAAAGGCACCATCACCAACAAGCGCGCCATACTCAGCACTTTGAATTACCGCACAGACACTGAAGACGCACTCAAAATGGTATGTATAATCACATTCATTTTACATGTACTCTTTTGCCTTTTACTCACAGTATCAATTGGCTATAGGGTCAAGTGTGGTTTTCAGTACTAGCGGCTACATGTGGCAATGATTATGCACCCAATCTGCCCCAACGTTCGTTCATTTCTATATCAAAGGCAATGGATGATTTGAAGAATTTCGATGGATCCGCTGATCAGCTGTTGGAGCTCGTGCTTGCCAAACTGAATGCTCCTGAATCATTCGCCTTGCGTTTTAAGGTGGCGTTGCACCAATACTGCCACCCATTGGTAACCAATTTCGATGCTGCTTCGCCAAACAAACAACAACGCAGTCGTTTGATACCGTTCATGCCTGACGATTCGATATTGCCTCTTGTGGATGGTGTCCACGATGTGATCATTCCAAATGATGCGCGACAAGATGGTTCTCGATACAGAGTTTTCAACAATGATTCATTTGATGGTATCAATGTCGCTGAAGAGCAACATTCAACACCTGTCGTCCAGCCCAGCTCATCAAACAAGAAATCGACTTCGAAGGTTAAGGAAGGATCGCGCTTTGTTGCCACCATGGAAGCGGGATTACATTCATCCGTACTCAGTGCTGCCGTGGCGCGGCAAAAGGGTGATGGTGACAACAGGGATCGTCTTGCTATCCATGAAGCTGATGTGCTGGTAGCATCTCTTCGCCAATTGGTACACGATGTGTCTTACCAAAGATATGTTGCACTACACATCACAAATATTGCGATTCGCCTGGCATACAAGCACCTTGATCACGACATCGCTGAGACATTTTTTGAGCTTTTTTTCCTGACAAAAAAAGCTGAACAAGCAAAGATATGGAAGTACATCCTTTGCTGTGGCTCCGATTATCTGCCAGAAAGAAGAGGCGCAACTCAAGCGGTGAAGGAAAAGTACCAGCATGCTCAGTACAAGGAAGAAACTGATCTTTTGGATCAACGAGGCAATCTGCGGGATGGATTTGACATTGGCGTTTTTAAGGCGTATGATTCGGATCTTTCTTTCATTCAACTATCGCACTTGATGGAGGGCAATGTGATCTTGAGAAACGTTTTGTTGACAGCACGCAAAATGTATTTCAACGGACATCATGATCCAAAGATCCCAGCGAGCACACATCTTGTACACATGAACAACCAAATCGGTGTGGATCTCAGTACCAATTTTCGCCTGAATATCGTACTGCATTTCAAGCAACGCTATTTGCAATATCTCACCTGGCGTTTGAAGCAAGAGTCGCGCATTCCTCAAGGTTGGCCTCAGCATGATTCCTTCCTTGATGCATTGTATTCTGAGATCGACAAGCGACTTGAGAAAGCAGACTTATCATCAGCAAAACTTGGTTCAGCTTTTGATGGCGTTCATTTATCAGCAAATGTCACGAAACAAGTTGTACAATTTGTCAACAACACGGTGAAGCAAATTGTTGCTACCAAGGCGCCATTCACTCCACAGCTGTTTGAACTCTATCTATGTCGTCGATGCACCACTCCTCAAGATTGGCCTACGTCAGCAAACTTCTTGAAGTACATATTCTTTAAGATTTGGGGTGTGCCGTTTGATGAAAGAATCCAAGATGACGAAGACGATGAGCCGTATGACCAGATTCAACAAGAAATCGCTAAGCTGCCACCTGCCATCCGTACTTCCATCATGCGTTTCATTGATAAGGAGAAGGCTGTCAAGGCAGGAAAATCATCAATTGCGGATCTGGATCTTGGCGACTGTATAGGTGTGAAGCAAGAGCGGGCGTCAATCCCCAAAAAAAGAAAAAGACAAGAAGCATTTGACGAGGAGGATGATGGTGATGATTACTATGCTCAGCTTGCCGATGAAGATGAGGATGATGAGGACGAGGAGGATATCGGAGATTCGTTCTTTGCTGGAAAGCCATCACGTGCCAAAGCTGCCCCACTTGTATCCATCTTGATGAATATCCTCGAGACATATCCAGATGCAATGAGCTTTTCAATATGCCCTGTGCAACCTTGTCATACTATATCGATTCCAATCAGCAACACGTTTGCGGACACATTCCTTGACCATCTTGATCATTTTGCTCGTCATCACATGGATACTATGAAGAAAACAAGAAGCAACAGCAAAGACACCAAAGAACAAGGCCGACTTGATGCCGGTAAGGCAATTGGTCATTTTTACACAACCACGTGGTTATTAATTCATTATGTACCATTAGCAATAAAAGATTCATACGATGCGATCAAGAGGCTCAAGGTTGAAGGAAAGAGGAGAGACCCTTTCGATGTCATCTTCGATATCAAGTTCAGTGCATATGTCTCGAACAAGAACGGGAGTATTATGCGGCGTACACGTCACCATGCACGCACATTGAAGGAACGACGGCCTGGATACAAGTCGCCGAGATATGAAGCAAAAGGCATATTCCGCACAGATGGCATCAGACTACAAGCTCTTTATACGGACTGGAAGCGACGACGACGAGAAGGCTGCTATGCAAAGTACTTGACAGAGATACGACGCACAATTCCAGAGAAACTAGCCCAGCATTGGAATGAAGATCTTGATACCGGGGCTATCAACATGCTCAACAACTACGCTGGTACCATTGGCCTTGATTTTGGTGAAGTTTGCAGTGTGGCAAGCGTATTCCATCCATCTGATTCAATGTCCAAGAGCTCACAGCTTATCATCAAGAGAGGTTTTCTATACGGCAACAACATTCCCAACCGCAACTGGCTTTTGAACAGAAAAGCTGCCAATGACATCGAGGTTTTGGAATGCAAGCTCAGTGTCGGGTCTACAAGAAAGGATCTACAATCTTATATGGTGTATATCAAGGCACTGCGAGATGAAGAAATCGGCAATCAACTTTTTGATTTCTACTCGAGTACATCAGTTCGCCGCAAGGATTGGGATACTGCTATGAGCCAACGATCGCGTCTCGACACTGCTTGTGGATTGATCATGAATCAGCATAAAAAGACTGTTACCGAAGCAGATGCCAGGAAGCCTGTACTATTTGGATTTGGATTGGATGGCATGCGGCAGAAAGCAAGGAAAGGTGCAATGGCATCCAAAGACAACAAGTTGGCAAACCGTTTGCATGCACGCATACTTCAAGGAGGTTTTCATCATTGCACGCGTGTCTGCGAGTATAATACGACAAAAATGTGCTGCCATTGTGTAAAGAGTGGGAATCCTTCTGTTACTCGATATTTGCAACGTCCTAGCCCAATCGGCCAACAAACATCATTCAGAGTCCTTTATTGTTCACGCTGCCGTCGTGTCACGCACCGCGATGGCAATGCTGGTGATAATCAAGCCACCATTTTACGAACCATGCTTGCAACACAAAAGCGACCAGCATGTTTTATACCACCATCTCGCCGACTCATTTGATCCAGCTTGACCACTGGATGGGGATTTACTCCCGTTTTCTCAGTGTAAGTGAAACAGCCCCCATTCAAGCATTGTAATCTGAGTCCTAATTACGATGAGTTTACAGTAAAGATAAAAGCCATGAACAACCAGGGTAGTAAAAGAGCTATTTACTGTGATACCACCACAAAAACTCGAGTAAGCAATCAAAGCGTCTTTGATAGAGGGAAGACTTGTTGCGTGGAAGAATACGATCCTTTTGGGTTGGGTTAATACTGTGCTCACAAAGAATGATAATGGGAATGATGCATTGATAAAAAGGGGGAAGGCATCTACAGCAAGATCAAGTCATGGAGAGAACCCCGTGTGGTGGTAATTGTTCATGCATGAATCGGCCGTTGGATTGTCTTTGTCAAAAGTCATTGGCGCTGTGTAGGAGTTTGTTCACCATGGTGCACTTAGAGTAGCTGCATGAAAATCACACGTGACATATACCATCCTATTTCCTTTCCTTTTATGCTACTACTATTATTGCAGTAAAAGGTACTTTTTCTTTTCCCTCATCTCGCCTGCTTTGTGTACATTAGCATGTCCACCACCGTACAACAACCCATGCCACGCTATTTTTGCTATGCTTGCAATGACGAAGTTCCTATCTACATGACTCCTGATCCCACGTGTCAACGCTGCAATGATCAGTTTGTACAAGAAGTAAGAGGCCATTCCACGTGTGCTTGGTTCCCTTGACCTAGAACTCATATCATTCTTTAGGTTGAGTCTGGCAGCAACGACCCGCGTAGGTTCTTCGCAAGGGGTGACGATGATAATGATGATGATGATGATGTCAATACTACAAGGAGACGACGCATGCGACCCACAGGTTTCTCGCCCTTTGACAGTGTCGAAGCTGAATTCTTTGCCTTTGCTCGACAATCTTTTGATGATCGTGATCATCATCATCAGCAAGAAAGATCCTATATCATGTCACCCACCATGGATCCTGAGATGCTACCAGAATCGGTTCGTAATTGGATGTCATCCATATTCGACACCTCAACGCTAGGACGAGGAGAGCCACCCTATAACCTTTATTCTGGAACGACCCACCATCATCGAGAGACCATGAATGACCATAATAATCCATCATTTCAAACACGATCAACCGCCGCGACCACCGAAAATGAGCAGCTTCGTCCCAATGTCTTTCACAGGTAATGCCCCACACGCAAAGGAGGGATTGGTAGTAGTACCACCAGCATTCAGCTCATCTTGCACAACACCACAAGCGCTTTATTTCAGTTCCTGCATGGGATGGTGATGCCAAATGATGGTTTTGCAAGCAACCTTGACGACTATGTTTTCTCTCAAGATGCTCTCGATCAAATCATGACGCAACTGATGAGTCAAAGTAATGGGTAAGGAGGCATGAACATGAAGAACAATGAGAGGATACTAATGGTTCCGTAATAGCAACGCACCCCCACCGGCGCCTGCCAATGTTATTGAGTCGTTGCCTACACGGAAGCTGAATCAAAAGGAAATTGGTATGTAAGCAGTGAATGATCAAGATACGAAGACTGATAAACTTGTATAGCTGAAAAGGCGGATTGTGCAGTCTGCAAAGATGAATACGAGCAAGAGGATCATGTGATTGAACTTGAATGCAACCATGGTTTCCATCCCGATTGTATCAAACCATGGCTCAAGATCAATGGAACTTGTCCTGTATGGTACGTGTAGTCTCATTGTGGTTGTTGTTGCCATTCGGCCCCGATGCTTATTTTGTATCATGGTAGTCGCAAAGTGATTGATGGCTCCAAAGATAAGCAAGATAGCAATGGCAACAATAATAGTAGTAACAACAACACTGCGGGTGGTGGTCGAGCAGCATCAACAAGTACAAACACGATATCCGCTTTATTTGATACCACACGTCGACTTTTTGGTCATGGGACATCATCAGAAACACGCCATAACACCACCACTACTAGTACCATGCCTGGTTCCTTTATCAACACAAATCATCAACACGAGACTCCTACTCCTCGACGACAACGCAGATTTGACCCCAATTCGGATTACATGAACCTTGATCTCGATTAGATCAATTAACAACATTGATAATGCATAGCTTATTCTTTTGCTCGATGTATCATAAAAACAATTTTCCTCGATTTATCAAGAGATAAAAAATGTATTTGGATGCCAATGCTGCAACATAATCTTTCCCTCTCATCATCTACTCCTTGTGCATCTTGCGAATCAATTCCTCATCTCCTTCCCGTAAATCCTTATCCAATGCTTCTTTGACCAGGACACCTTCTTCTGTAAACCAAGTATTCACATTCTTCTCAACCTTGTGCGTAGACACCTTGTTATGGACTTGATCTTGAAAGCGAAGCGTAAGGGTATAAAGTGGAGAATGTCGATGAGCATCAGCCGATACCGTGACAATGCCCTGTCGCTAATAATGAATGCATAAGAACGTGATAGCTTCATTGTTTTCATATGTATCTACTTACATCTCCCGTCTTTGGATCATGCTTGTAACCAACAAAGATTTCATTCTTTTCAACAAAGGTGGTGTAGATCCATGAAATGGCTTGCAAGATCCAGAATACAATGACAGAAACCCACAATACAGGCTTGGCTTCTTCAAAGCTAGAATAGTACTCAAAGAGGAATGCAGCACCAGCCAGCAGACATGAGCCATATCCTAACACCAGCTTGATATCCGTATGTAAATGCCCTTCTTGATAGTCGCGTTCCTTTCCAAAAAACTAGAATGGAACATGTGAGATACATGTATACACGCGTCATAAAGGCTGTTGAGAATGACTTACTCGACGCACTTCATCGTCAATGGCGTTTTTCAGTTGCGTGCTATCGTACTTGTTGGTCACTTGGACAGGCTCTTCCGAGTTGTCAGAAGCTGATGTGGAATCTAGTGTTATCATTTGGTCAATGCCCAATGCTCGATTCAGGCTCTTTTCAATGAGAGCAATGCAAACCTTTGTTATCACTCATTAAAGGTATACGAGAAAGAAAGGGAGAAAGGAGGTGGAGAGGGTTGTATAGAATCTCTAGAGACAGGCTGCTCCACGACATGTCGCCACGTTGCTGGGTTACAAACACCGCGATGATCCCTCCAAATGAAGAAACGCCTCGTTAATGCAAAAAGAGAAAAATAGTATTAGGATGATGATGATGATGGTGATGATGAGGGATTAGCTATGACTATGACTATGACTACTACTACTATTCTCGCCTTGACGATGTTGTGAAGTATAGGGAGGAGGTTCATGAGTTGTATTGCCACCACCCGCCATTGGGATTACGACGTCTTGTTGTGCATGATGACTGCTACTACTGCTGCTGCTGCTGCTGTCACCATGTTGATTAGTGTCGATATTGGATGATGCAAGTAGAATCGTATCGCGTTCCAATCCATAAGCAGGAGGCGGTGCAAGTGTTCCTTGAGATGGTGCCAGTCCCCACTTTTTCACATTGGCTTCAATAAACACAAATCCCATTTGACCAAGATTGACGTGCACTTGACATGGTCCGTTCGCACCCACTGTCGGAAACAAATTCCACCTTAAGCCTGTATAGGCATCCTCCAATCTGCGTCCATTCTTTGTAAAAAAGATCGTCCCCGTTCGATGTCGATAGCCAACACCCACCACATCGCCATGCTTGAAAGTGTGCCCATAGGGTTTGCCATTGAAAGGAGAGCTAAAGTACTTGTTGCCATCATTGGAAAAGTAGCCAATCGAATAACGGTTCCAGCCTTTTGAATATTTATCAACTTTAGTACTCTCCTCCTGTTTTCCCAACACTCTTCCAATCCTACCCGGTAATCGCCAGCTTGGATATGGCTTAGTAGCTACTCCAACAGATACGGTGGTTGTTTCGGGAAGATCAAACATTTTGGCCTAAAGAAAGAGATAAGAAACTACTAGCAGGATGATGAATGAATGAAAGATGTAGTACCTACCTCCCAATAATATACTTCTTGATTTCTTGGCAAAGGTAGATTGGTTTGTACACAGGATTCTCCATGAATAAATTGTATTTCTGTACGTGCTGCTACAAAGCAGTTTGCATCTGGTTCCCATTCAAACTCAAAGGCCGAAACACCTTTCTCTTGGATAGACACAAGCTGAGGCGGGGTGATATCGGTGGGTATACTATCAGGTGGATGTCGCTGTTGAAACACTATAGAGCGATATGAGTATACACACACACACACACACACACACGCACGCACACACAACGCTGGTCTTGGACTAGAGTTCCCCATTACCTTTGGCTCTCTCATAACTTAACCGAGCATCTTCCGAAAGCGTCGCTATTTGGTCTTCCGATTCCTGTAACCATTCCTCAAAGTTGGATTCGCTATCGACCAATGACAGGGATAACTGATTGGGTGACCGTGTAAAGAATAAAAGAAAGACAATGACAAGGAAAAAGACAATGATACAAGCAATAAATGTCCAGGCTAAGGCCGTCAACATTATGTGTGTGAATGAGAAGAAAGGGTATGTTCTGGCAAGCGGGAAAAAAAACAAGTGAGAGATCTGCTGCCGTCCTTTCATTACCATTTGTGTCGCTTTTTTGTTTTCACACTGCAGCAGTAACCCACACATACACACCACACACACATTTATCCCCATGGCAACGACACTCCTACGCATTCACACGCTTCTATCCCATCATATCGTTATCTTGGTACCGATATCCCCATCCTCTTATCGTTCTTCCAAATGCTGTGTAACCAACATTTGCATGTTTGCTTGAGCACAACTGACACTGACAGGCAACCAACCGCTCACTTTTTTGTTTGCTTTAATGATGCATTTAAACAAATCATCTCGAAACTTGTATGGACTTGTAGTATCCAGCTAAAGGCCAATAATGGATGACGCTATCGTGAGCTATCTTATCATTATCTATTAACCGTGTTAGTTAGTCTCCGCTTGTAACGTAGCTCGCATAATAATAGTAAATTACCTAATGACTTGCTAAATACACGCCGTCCAAAGAGCCCAACCTTTTTCACTTCATGAAACTGCTTGCTCTTGATAGCATGTCGCTGTTCCAGATATTGCAACACATCCATCATTTCGGTCTTAGCCATGTATCCTTCAAAGATGTCGCACAATTGAGACTATACATATATACGATGATGCATAAGAGAACAATCATAAGAGAGATCATGCCGTGTTCCTCCCCATACCTGCTTGATACCCGGCGTTGATAAAATATGCTGGAGTACAGCTTCTGCACATCCTTCCAATACAGTGGGAATTGTCTTTCCATGAATATTGCGCCACATTCGAGGATGAAAATGCTTGCTGTCATCAAGTGGGATCGCCCAATGGCCAACATGTCGATAGGTGACGAGACGCAAATCCGAGAAGCCAACGCGGATAACCAATGACTCCAATATTAGTTGCTGGGTCGCCTGTATTATCTTGCTATCCGGTATGTCAAGTTGGCCCTATGAAGTTTCCTAAGTTATGATGTATGTGGACCCCATTGCCGGTACTTACTTTGAGCAGAGGCAGTGTGGCCCCATCTTTTCCATAATGGTCAATCAAATCGTACACAGAACGGGTATCTGAATCCAATGCATCGACTGCTTCCATAGGTGGCATAAAAGTATCGGTATCGAATGGCTCGGCATGTTGCTCATGGGATATGGAGGGCTTGTTGGTATCGAGGATAACATCAAATCCCTGATTAATCCATTTTGCAGAAAGATTATCTTTAAATGCAAAGTCAATCAATCATGTTTTCTCTTGACCACGTGATCCCCCACTCCTTCTTGATAGCTTACCATCAACAACTTCGGCCAATGTGGAATTGTAATGCGCCTTAAAGTATTGCTCTTCATCTCTCATGTTGAGTTTCATCTATTGACAATGAACATCAGCTTCACATACCGATACAGCAAGTATGGCTCGCATCTTACCTGATCCGTAGATAGCATGTCCAATATAACAGCCATAGCTCCTCCCGATATTTGATCCTTGTTTAGGTCTATCTTGGGTTGCAATCCTTGATAAAAATCACTTGACTGTTGTAGTAACCGAGAGGGATAAAACGAGCAAGTAAACTTCTTCAAGAACCTACATATCCCACACGTGGTGAGTGAAAAAGTGGAAATCCATCACCATGACAACCATCGTCTCTTACTTTTCCGAAAAATTGTATTGTCGACCTGGGATCATTCGATTTGCACCAAAGCTTCTGTTCTTGATCAGTACCCCTGCATCACGCAAGTATCGAGTTGCATCCATCGTTTCCTGCTGACTGAATCGTTCCAATAATGTATGAGCAATCTTCGGGTCGTAATCGCTCGTTGCTGTCAACAGCACCATCTAATAGGCCATCCATTAGTCACACAATCAAATAAAAGGGAGGACTCGTAGTACCTTGATCAACACAGCAATATGCGTGATTCTTGAGCAAGTGGGATCGTGTTGAAGGTTCCTCCGATCACCGTGTACAGTGAGCATGGTTTCCATGTGCTGATAGGGTATCCTGGAAACGATGTTGTAGAGATCCAAAAGTTCTTGTCGATGATCCGGTAAACGATCCAATGATGCATTTATCCTAAAATAAAAAGGGATCAGTCATATTAACCTTTTCCACACACATTCAACTTACTGGACCGGTGATGCATGTAACTTGGTTACAAAATATTCCAATTGCCCTGGTAAATCAAAATCGACAACATCCCAAGGCCGATCATCCACCAATTCACCAGATCGAATGCCATCATTGTAGATCTTTATCCATTGTTGCTTCAAGTTGACCAAATCTTGTCCAAGATGAGGAGAATGACTCTTCATATGATGCAAACGCCGTCGACACGTCTCATAATCCCAACCCGGTAAAACTTGTTCAATCGGCCTCCATGCTATCGGAATATGGAGTGCATCGGCACGTTGACGCATGATGGTAAAAGCATGGATGAGGACATCTTGCTCCGTTTTCTTCCACTTTCTATACTTTTTGGGACGTGACAAATCTATCCAGCAAACGTTAATATCGATTGATTGAGCCAATGTATGGGCGGGGGAGGGTACCTGCTGTATTGGATGTTGGAAATCGATGTCTCAAGTAGCGTCGAGTGGGAGTAAATGTCTGCTCAATGTTGTTTGACTTGTAAGCCTGTACGCTTTCTCCTGAGATGGCCGATTTGATAAGATTGCTAACAACCTCTGGAGGGCGCGTTTTTCGAGCCGGTCTGCTGCCACTGCTAGGACCACCATGATGCAGCCGCATGATCCCTTCAAAGTACCGCTTGACACGAGAAGGCGCTAATGATACTTGTCGTGATAAATGCAAAATCAACTTGTCATCGTCACAAGGTGCTTTTCCTTTGGTGCGATCCACATGCGATTCAAGTAGCTGACGCTGCTGAGGATTCAATAGGATATGGATACCCCATGTTCTGGCTATGGTGATGGAACTTAGCAAATCTTCCTTTTCACCTTGGCCACGAGGGGTCCCTGTGGTTCGAGTGTGTTCACAAGTGCACGTGAATTGTAATTCATCCCAAAATGCCTTGACATTGTCGAGTGAGTGGAACTCAATTTCTTTGAGGATAGGCCGTGATGCATCCAAAAAGTTGCGTATTCTACCAATGCGTGTCAAGGTGATGGTAGGTCGCTCTTCTGTGGCTGTTGTTGGGCGCGTCAAGGTGTGTGGTTCCATCAATTCCAATGCTTCCAGAATAGCCAACAACTTGAATAAACGGTGCCTTAATCGACTCGTGCTGGTGATAATGGTAGGATGCAAATTGGATGGTATCATGGAAAGGGGTATCTCTGGGTTGTCATTGTTGCGTAAAAACTCTTCGGCTTCCTCGGTGTAGCTGCAAATACCAAATGCTTTACGATAAACATCCAGTGGCATATGCGAAATCACGTTTCCAAAATCAACGGCATCCATGCTGTTTTTCTGATCAAAGAGATATTCATGCAACACACGAGCGCGTAGCCATCTCGAACTAAGCCAACCATGACGCAAAGCAACTTCACGCCAATACTTGTCAGGAGCACCATACACCTTTTGCAATGCGGCATGTTGTCTAGGTGTCATTTCATTCGATGTGGAAGGTGTTGCTGATTCTCCTCTGTCATAAACTTCAAGCTCAGGCAATTTCCTGCAAACAATGGGCTTGACCATGCGATTCATCCTCAGCCGTTCCATGTATTGCTTTACAATCTCATCATTGTCGCCCACATCAGGGTGAAGCAAAAGAATCTTTGTCTCGATGGCACCCGTCATTGTAGGCACTGCCGTTTTCATAATACGGATCACGTTGCTCTTCTCCAATCGCTCTGCCATCCGCATCAAGGTCGCTCTTGCTATCACATGGTTGCTATCCGCTTCACCCGCTTGTACCATAATTTCCTCTCTTAAATCACCATGCAACTCGCGTACTTTGTCGCGCAAGACAATGGTTGCCATGGCATTTCTTCGATTGTCCATAGTGACATTGGTGCCTTTCATGGATTGTCGCGTGCCCTTGGTAAATCCACCCTCTGTTACTGTCTTGACCCTCTTTGAAGGTGGTGGTGGTGGTGTCTCATTGGTTGTGGTTGTCAATGCCCGTTTGGTGCCATTTGATGTATCATCATCCTTCTCTCGCTCTTCAGGTACAGCTGCTGATGCTGATGTCTCGTTTTCATCCGCACAACCCTCTTGATCATGATTGGGACCGGCTAATATCTGACCGCGGTTGCTGAGAAAAGTGTCGAGGCCAACCCGTGTAAAGTAGCGATAACAACGACCACGTCCCTGAGCTTCAATGACATGAAAAAGCTGCTGATCCTTGTCGTTGTCATTGTTCATGCTGATGATGCTTTTGAGAAAGTGTTTGATGGCACTTGGTGTAGCTTCTGGAAGGGCATGCTCCACTTGCTAATATACAAAAGGTTATCAATAAATGTTTTCACACAATAAGATGTAAATTACATACCCTACGTGTCATTCCCTTGTCATTTGCTTCACCAATCACTTGCACAATGCGATCTTGCAACTCCTTTCCATAAAGCTGGCCATATTGTCGCTTCCTCTTCTTTGAGCTGGATGATTCAGTATCTTCTTCTGGCTTGGGCGCGGCTACTTTGATAATCTAGGTTAGATCCATGATGCATCGATAAATCTATAATGACTTACCTTCTTGCTCTTCTTTTTGGATGGGTGAATGCAGCAATTTGATGCAAACAGTCTTGATGCCATCAATCACCAATCGCTTCTTTTCAATGTATCCTTCCTCAATGGCACGCACAAAGAATCGACTCATCCACTTTTTCTGCTGCTTTGTCGTAAAACCCTGTATGAATCCCCCCAACCGTATTAGTTATAGGTGGACTCCCTTTCCCTAATGGCAATACACTCACAAATATCTTGAATAATTCAGCCATGGGAATCATGTCGTCTTTTGCTTCGGATAGCACATTGACCAATTGCTTTTGCAGCGTATCATAGTGAATAATGCCTTGGAGATCCATTGTAGGCGTAGTGACCATCTCATCCGGTGAAAATCGAATATGATGTAAAAGATTCGTCCATGTCTTGTTGGTGGATACACGTGTTTTGATGCTATAGATCACAGAGTCAATACAAATTGAATGTCGATGCCCATAGGGTGAGTGTCCATCATTACATTAATCCATGTTCCTCCAAACGCTTGATGACTGGATACACAGCCCGAGAATCCACACCAAGTTCACGTGCAACTTGAATTTGAAGGATGCCATCACGCCGTGTGTTTGCAATCTTGTCGAGTACAGCAAACTGGTTCGCATTGAGTGTAAGATTTGGATTCTGCTGCTGCATAATAATAGAAAGACTGTTATTGAAAGCTTATCCACACAAGACAACTCGGTCTTTCCATTACCGGTGCATATCGCAAAAGGACCTTTTTACGAAGCTCGGCGGGGGCAACAACTCGTATACTGTCAGCGTGTTCAAGTTTCATATCGCGTGGTCGATCGAGCTTTTGGTTGTCCTGCAAGAAGTAGCAATGAGCATAGACTATTCTCTCTCTCCATGGAGACTCGTTGTACATACGTTATAAAACTCGAGCGATTTCATTCCAACCAAGACACGCCAACACTTTGACTTTGTCGCCTCGATCGCTTGCATAACGGGCCACAATGACTCGACGTCGCAACCTGTTTTTTGACACCCATGAGTGTCATGCAATACAATGCGGGTCGAATAGATAGAGATCGTTTACCATTAGGTCCATAGAAAGCGACATGCTCCTCAATAGAAGCAATCAACTTCTTCATGGAGTGCGTTGTGGGTGGTGGTTGTGGTTGTGGAATGAGTGGGTTTTGAAGCAAAAGAAATAAAAAAAGACTTTGATTCGCTAATGCAGCTCACCGAACCGGAGTACCATTTTGACAACCCATTTTGCTACATAGGCATCATTATTGACAGCACCTAAGGCAGCGAGGAGGGTAGGGATGAAGAAGGTGGTGGTGGCTGTTGTCTGTGAGCTATGCATCACCACTATAATGGATGAATGTGAGCTTGTTAAACAACCAAGATAAAAAGGAGGTTGGTTTGGGGGGGAGAGTGTGAGGATTAAACTTTAAAGTTAATGATGTAGAGATGATCCGGGTCTACTATGATGCTTAAAGACGATATAACAAATTCATTATCCAACATCAGGACGTTGAGTTATTTGGTGCTGCTGCTGCAAGTACTTTACTTGTTTTTTTGTAAATTACACAAAGTGATGACGGTCTAAACCCTAAAACGGGAACGTATATAAACACAAAGAAATGAAAAAGGAGGTGATGGAATGCAATGCAGATGTTCCACAAGGAGGTAATGGTGGAATGTTGAGAGTAAATATATGCTGCCATGTTGTGAGAGTGTGAGTGTGTGTGTGTGTGTGTTATGCATGATTGATTGTGTGTGTGTGGTGTAATGTATGCACATGGTGCTGCGATGTTGTGTTAAACTCACGCGTCGTACGGCCCAACCTTGTTACGTTTGCGGTTTTCACGACACAAAGTGCTACAACACCATTGCTGATCATGACATGCTGTGTTGGGGATGGAAGGGATACGACAATGCTGATGGTATGCGCGTGAACATCCTCCTTCACAAGCAACAAGCTTATTTCCAACAACGGATTCTGGACTATGACAAACGATACAGAATTGCTGAACAACAGGTCGCTTACGCTCCTCAAGGTGCTCGTTGGCAAAGGCTGAAAGATCAAGTCGTGGCAATCGACTTGCAATACCATAGCCCTTATAGTCACATCCATGTTTGCTAATATGGACACTCTTATTAATACCTCAAAACGCGTGTCTCTATTACGGATCACTTACTTGCACAATGTACGTTTGCCCCATGGTCCAGGACGCCAGTTAACGCCCTCTGTGGTTCCACAGTAGCGGCACCAATCGATCCCCGCTTGTGTTAATCGTTCAAATACCGTAAGATATTCATCACCGTCCTGCGGCTCGTGGTAAGGTGCAATCACTTTGATGGGCTTGCTTCGTGAACGTCTTCCAGCATATCGTTTGGTACGTCGTTTACTTGTTGTGGTGGCTTGATGTGAGGGTGTTGGTTTGTTGGAACGAGTACTCTTGCGTGGCGGTGGTGTTGGTGATGGCGATGCCTCATTTTCGGAACGTTGACGCTTTAAAGATAGGCGTGGCACATTATTATTATTCTCCTCTTCATCGTCATCAAAGAAGCTGATGTCGTCAGCTTCACAAATAGAGGAAGGTGATGGCATGCTGATATCATCATCCATGGTGGATGGTGTGGGTATTGAAGGAGGTGGTGGAGTAGATGATGATGATGATGATGACCCATTATTTTTGTTTTCATTATCGGATGGTGGTTGTTGGTGCTGCAGATCATCAATGCCGTCAAAAAGCGGCTCGTGGTTCCACAGGAATTCCGCCGGAGCTGATACAGGGGATAAGCAAGGAGGTGATGGTGTGGGTGCCGGGTTCTTGTTTGAAGCTATAATGCTACTCGCACTACTACTTGCCGTCATGACTGATTCATTGTCATTAATGGGTGGCCCCAAAAACACGTCGTCCTTGACCAAGGGTGGAAGTAGCCATTGTGAGCAATAGGAATACAATAACACTTCCCAGCATAGTGCAGCTGCATCTGCTGTTGTTGGCAACAAAGGAGGAGTGCTGCACTCGTGACGCGAGCCACCTGACACTTGTTGTTGCTCATTGTTGTGACCATTCTCTTGTTGGTTGGATGATGCTTCTTCCAAGCAGTTGTTGTTGTTAATGTTCATCTCTAACGAGCATTCACTGCTAGAGGATGAACACAAGGACGAGGCACTGCTATCGGGAGTTGATGTTGTGATACGACATGGTTGTTCTTTTGTGTCATCGATAGTAGGGTTGATGGTATGATCTTGTTGTTCCAAAGCTGCAAGTGATCCATGAATGAAAGCGGTACTTGCAGGTGAAGATGTTGTTGGGTAAAGAGCCATAACAGATAACGTGGTAGTGGAAAAAGAAAGAAGGAAAAAAAGTGAAGGATGTACGGGTGCAAATAAAGAAAAAGAAAAACAGGGAGGGCAAACAAGGAAAAGAGGTCAAGGAAAGAAAAAGGGGGTGATGGGTTTGTGCCCCACTTCCATGCTTTTGTTCTCTCTTTTAGCCTAAATATCCAGTTTCAGCACAATACTCGTGTCCTTTGGTATCCATATGCATCATCCCTACTTGCTATTGTCTCCAAATATCATACAACAACAACCACTCATTCCTCATATCAGTCATACGTTTGTGCCTTGACCGCTTGGTTGTGGATTTCACGTAGTGCAACAAACACACAATCCCGCTGTTGTTACATGAAGATGTCATGCAGGATTTCGTGTCACGTCACTAGGAATCCTCTTTATTTTCTCATCAATGCATCACAAACATTGGTTGGTATTGATCATCACCTCGCTGGTAAATGTTTACTTATTACCATCTGTTTTTCAAGGGATCCTTTTTTTCCGTGCATACCCCGCACATGCATCCTTCATTGTAAAGCTCAATTCGTTTGTATGCTCATACGAAATTACTGAAATGGGGCGACTTTTTAACTAATCTATGGTTTCCAAATTGCTGCTGTGCTCTTTTATTACCTCGATTTGAGCTATGCAAGCGATACCAAGCTTAACCTAAACAGCTATCAAAATCATCTAATGGATCAATTATACCAAGCACGAGCCTATACCGCACCACATATCTCCAAATTTGCCCCTGGTATCCTCCCTTGCTCCTTATACTCTATCAATGCGTCACAAATCATACGCAAAAGCTGTTTGAAGCATGTCAACATTGATGACAGCTGCTGCATACTTTTCAATTATCATCCTTGTCATCCACCCCAAAACACAAATACATATATGATAGTAAACGCAATGCTGATACAGCTCTTGTATTTAAGATGAGTCATAAAATGATGGCATTACAATGATTCAAAAGGTGGACTATTGCTTGTTCTTTCTGGCCTTCTTGTTTGGTTGATCATTGTGAGTGCTGGAGCTATGCTTTTTCTTTTTGGCGGCATGCTTAATTTCAGGCTTGGTGGCGGTCTTGGGTTCAGACTTGGTGGCAGGCTTAGTGGCAGGCTTGGAGGTAGGCTTAGTGGAAGGCTTGGAGGCCAATTTGACAAGAGGTTTCTTTCGCACAACCTTGGCAGGAGCTTCTTCAGCTGAAGATTCCGATGATGATGTAGATTGATCTTCAGAAGATGATTCGCCCTCTTCTTCTTCTTCATTGTCCACGGCATCATTAGAAACGTCACCATTTGCGGCCTCTTCAAGAGACTTCTTTAATCGGTACTCCTCCATCGCCTTTTCATGACGCTTCTTTTCCTTGGTGGCTTCAGCGATATAAGGCTATAAAAAAGAGCAGCAATAAGAGATCCAATCCCATCTTGTCCCTTTTTTTACATATACACATACCTGCTTTTGCTTATCAGAAAGGGCTTGCCATCTACGAGCAAGTTCGGTCATCACTTCGCGGACGTCGCCACCCGTCTCCTTTTTGACCTCCTCACGCTTGGCCATGCTGAATAGAATATAGGCAGACTTGGGGTTCTTGGGCATATTGGGATCTCTGGATTTGCGCTTCTTCTTCCTGTCAACACCCACAGCAGCGTCCAATGCAGGGATGCCGGTCTTCAAGTCATCAAGAATGTCGGCAATATGGACCAAATTGCGAGCCAAAGCACGAACCGCAGAACCAAGCTACCATCACGCGTCAGTATACTGCACATCAACACTGCAACAGATGAATAGTCAAAAGACAATCTTCATTTACCTCTTGAGGCATTTGTAAATACAAAACTTGTTGGGGAGAAAAAGGGGAGACGCGAAGGCCAGAAAATTTTCACCGGTCCTAGTTGGGACTTTGACTAGACGCTAGAGGTAGACAACTAAGCAATCAAATCATCCCAACCTAACACCCTGCATCTTTTGACCCAAATCCCCCATCATGGCTTATTGCACATTGTATTACATGATCCCACTCAACCAAGTATTCTATTTAACTCACTCTCTTTATCATCTCTTTTTCCTTACCCCCCAAAAAGTCGTACGTGAACAGTAATACAATGGCCGAGAAATAAAAAAACGTGATGAGATGCTAAATTGACGATCAATCCCAAGTTGCTCTATTACATCAAATACTCCACCAATGCATAAGATAAGGCCATGCTTACATGATAGCTATCAAGTTCTCTTTGTATTTATCATCTATTGCTACGTGTGTATCAGCCAACTTTGTTGATCCAAGTAACCTAGCAACCATGAATCACCTTAAACGTGTGGCATGTGAAGCAAAGCATGGATTGAAGTTACCCGATTTTCACGTTCCGCCCTTACAATTCTGATTTGCCAATATTCACATTACGACAATGAAATCTCTTCTACATAAAATTAGGCACCACACACCTTCCCTTCTCACATTTCATACCATCCAGCACATTTTTCACTGCTTCCGCTACATTGTATACTTTTCCCGGATGCAATCGAAACACATTCCTTATATGGAAATTTTGTTGTTTATATAGTACCGCGCCGATGAAAAAATATAAGCCGAAAAAGGAAAAAAGCTCGCTTAGCTCAGTTGGTTAGAGCGTGGTGCTAATAACGCCAAGGCCACAGGTTCGACCCCTGTAGTGAGCATTCTTTCCAGAAGAGGCTACATGCCTTAACATTTTTGTTTTTTATTCTGTCGTAGGTCATGTGACCACGTGACCTAGCTTTTGCTCGTTCCT